>NW_016162799.1:0-40503 GCF_001687245.7 Rhagoletis zephyria | reverse complement strand
GAATTTTTGCTTTGAGAAAAAGTTGTCCTGCCAAGTTCAGAGAGGTGTAGAAACAATCTAGAATTTGATTTGTTTTTAACCCTGTTTGTGACGTGCTCGACGTATCTTTGATCTGTGCTATTTTCACTTGTCTAGAGATAATAATGGAAATCAAATGACTATTAAAGACTCTAAATTTAACTGCTTGAATGAGTATACATTAATTAGTTCATAAATATTTGCGTTTATTGCACACTTTTAAAGAAATCAAATAGTTTATGAACAACAAATGTTTATCAGTGCAATTGTAGCTTCGGACTATGTACCAAAATTAATCATTATTGTTTTTATGTGTCATGAAATAGTCGTGTATTAATTATATTAACAATGGAACAATAAGTAAGCTGGAAAATTCTAGAATTTAAATATGCAATAAAAATGTATAAAATGTGCAACAGAGCCCTAATCGGCGTAAGTATACTACACACGAGGGTAGGCTGAAAAGTTTCGAGCCTAGGTAATTTTAAGAGTCATTAATGCATTGTCGGGTGTGCCATTATTGAATTGCTAATATCATTAGTAGTATAAATACTGAATTTCATGTCATTAACATTATTACGCTTTCAGTAATTGAGCCGAAAACATCGCCATATGTGAGACACCTGTCCATTGTACAGAGCTGTCATCAAATTCCTCACAAAAAAGAACAAAACGCCGAAGGGAATATTTGGAGAGATGTCTGCAGTGTATGGGGAGTCGGGCCTTCATTTGCGAGCATCAAACGTTGGTTCTGAAAATTCAAGCATGGCAGTCCTGGTCAGGGCGTCCAAACACTGTGTGATATTATGATTCTGTTCATCGACTATCCCCACAAAAAAGCTACAATAGACGAATATTATTATGACACATTGTTGACAATAGTGCGTCGTTTTTGCGGAACAATGCACCCGTGCACACTTCGCTGGTTGCAAGGCGTGTCCTGGGCGAACTTGGATTTGAGGAAATCAACCCCCTACTATACAGTCCAGGGCCCTCACTCTGTACTTCGAATCGATAGTAAATTTGTTCGAATTCGAGCTATTGGTACTGTAAAAGAATTATGCGCTCCTATAATTTTCGATTCGAACTGCAGAGTAAGGGCCCAGACCTGGCTTCTTCGATTACATCCTGTTCTCTAATTTGAATAGAAACCTCCGAGGTTGAAGATTTTCGAGCGAAGAAGTAATGAAGGCGGTAGTAGACGAGCATTTCGAAGACAGACGGCGAGTATTTTCTTACTGTGTTAAACGCTCTTTAGGACAAATGTAAAAAGAGCATTTCAGGTTGAGGGAGATTGTATAGAAAAATAAAATTTATTTATACCTTTCTATCAGCTATTTTAATATCTTAGGCTCTATAAAGATGAATCGCCCTCTAATTTTCGAAATCTAAATAAGTATGTGCGTAAGTAAGTATGTATGTATAATAAGATAAGCGATTTTTTTAAAGGAGATTAGTGAAAATAAAAAAAAAGTGTTAATACAATATTTATACATGGTGATGTGAAAACTTATACGCACACGCAAACAAATGAAAATTACAAGAAAGCTAAGCAACCGGGTGAGATGACTCACTACCGACGGTGTTGAGTTTGCCAAAGGGTGAGAAAAACAACAAAAACTAATAATGGTAACACAAACAAAGGCAAAGTTATATACCCACAATTAGGAGCAAAGGTTAAACCAGTGAAGTAGAATGTATGAGTCAGAGAAATACAACAAGTAAATATGAGAGGCAACATTTACTTACTTATAAGTAAAACATACCACTTCACTTAAGGTTGGATATTAGTTAGTAGCGTTAGGAACTATGGTTGGAAAACTTAATGTTAGTAATATTTGCTTCAAGTAAGGAGCGCCACAACCTGTTAAGTATACATTTATAATTTAAGCAGGTAATCCTAATCGTGGTCACAGGGAATACGCTGGCCGTAGTGGCGGCAAAAGTGGAAATACTACATATTACGGCAGTAGAGAAAGGCTACGTACAAGGCATCCCACGGTCGTAACTCACACGAACAAAGAAGTTGCGCTCACTAACAGTCTCCGGCAAGTAAATAGTGTTGGAACTAACAGAAGACGGGAGTGTGACAAAATCGATATGGTTCGTCAAGGATATTGATAGAATATGCTCTCGACGGCCGAGAACATTTTAAATATGACAACGAAAAGCTACGATAGCGAAAAACCCTTGTCTAGACAAATGGCAAATATTGGCGAACCCAGGCAGCAGTCCAGACAAATGAAGCGGCTAGGATAGTTAAATCAATACTCCTGTACGGAGTGAGAGTTTGGTTCGATGCATTGAAACGATCTTCGAATTTTAAGAATGAATTTATTATGAATTTTGTACCCTTAGAGTATGGGCTGCAAACAGAGGTGTTGGAGGATGTGGCACTCGTTAAGTATATCTGGGCTGGTTCCACTTGACTTCTTGGCGCAGGAAATGGTCGAACATAGAAAAACTAGGAACGGCGGAGATAAAATTCACCGCAGACGTATAAGATAATTAAGCAGTCCTAATTGCAAAAGAGAAGGTATAATATAGTTAAAGAAATACGGGTATGCCTTATTCCCGATATCGACGCATGAGCTTACAGGTAGGAGGAAGAGATAGGTTTCTACCTAACGCAAATTCTTAGCGGGGACGGGTGATTTGAAGCCTCTTTCCATCGTTTTCGGACCATGAATTGAAAGTGCTCTCCTTTAACCAATCGGCCACGGCTGCCGCTTATAGTATGTATGCAATATAAATAAATTGGCTTTTGAAAATATGAAAGAAAAGGCACTTACATTTCCTTTAATGTATACATATATACAAATTGAGCCCTAACCGCCAAAAAGACGTAAGCAAAATTTTTTTCAAAACTTTCTCTTTGATGCAGAAATATTCCTAGAGCATCTGGATGTATTTCAGCATCAAAAATTAAATTCTGAAAAAACTCTCGCTTATGTCTTTTTGGCGGTTAGGACTCGATATATATTAGATAATACATATATATTAATACACAGTGACCCAAAGAAGTGTTCACATGTTTACATTTTTTTTTAATATTCACCATGTTTTTCAAGCAATTTTTTTTCTAAAAAAATATTGTTCAAGCTTTGACCAAAACCACATAAAATAAAGTTTCGAACTTTAGACAAAATTAAGGAAAATACAACAAATGCTCAATGCAACGTGCAAGCTTCAAGCCACTAAAGTATCCCGTTGTTTTTCAATATTTTTTTTTATGATGGCTTTTGCGATAAAATATTCAAACTCTGTAATGATACGGAGAAATATGTACACACATAAAGCAAGTATGATAAAGCAAAATTTGTATTTTAATTGTGTAAATAATACTGGCATTGAGATGACTAGATCAAGCGACGGTGTAATGTTTTTTGCTGAAATTTAGAAAACAAGTCAGCAGTTTAGGGTGGTTAAAAAAAAAAAATTATGAATTCGAATAACATTTTATTATGTACATATGTAAATAATGTGTTAATAAATAGATAAATAAATATACATTAGGGGTATTCTCGCAGTATTGCAAAGCCCTTGCACGGTGCACGATCTGTACGATAAAAGCAGGTTTTCCTATGAGACAACTTTGAAAGCCGTTCACCGTGCAAGGGCTGAGAATATCTACTCCTATTGTGGGTGTTCACACCTGCCTGATTATCGGCTTAACTGGTAATGAGGTTATGGTTTTTATTCAGTTTACAATAATAAAATAAACTGTAGTATGCATAATAGTTCTGAAGATTTGCCGACCTGTTTACCGACCAAGCGCAAAGAACTTGATGGGAAAAAATACTTTTAATACTAAATCAATTTGTGAAAGATTATTTTTTAAGAAGTGATTGAATTTCAGAAATTCACAACAAAGATATTTAAGGGTAAATAATATAATCAAATATATGTACGAAAAACTGACAAATAAGCACCTTTAGAAAAAAAAACATAATTAAAACCCAAATGTTTAAATGGCAACATTTTCTGCCATGTAAATAAATTCACCCTAACCTACATATGAACGTGAAAACTTTAAATACAATACAAACGAATGTATGTACATATGTAAGCAATTACAATTGACTGCTGCTGACTAAGAATTCTGTAGTATGAATTAGAATTCATTCTAATTAAAGTGTGTAAGTACATACATATGTATGCATTTTCCCTTAATGACCAAATTTGTATATTTACTTATATTTGTATGTACACTTGTGGTCAGCTGATTAAGTTAAGTGACATTTTGACTAGTTTTGGCTATTTTTCTTTTGTGTTTTAATGTTTATATTTTTTTATAAAAGTTTAGCACTTTACCTTACCAGCGCACATAGGAGTATTTATGCAGAAAAACCGGTCAAAAGTCAGATATACGAATTGTGTCAAAAGTTCAATAAAAGACACTATTCCTAAAGCTAAATAACTGATTTATTGAATGGTAGCCATGAAAACTCCCTCCGCTGCTTTCCATGTCGCATATCTAGGTCTAAAGTCAGCTAACTCAAAATTTAGAGAGAAAAACTTAACTGCTTGTTGATCGTACAGACCTTACGCAATTAATACAAAAACAGGCATAGCAGTATTTTTTTTTAGTTAATGTATATAACCATGAAGAAAAAAATATTTCCATTAATTGGATGTAAGTCCTATGAATTGATTTATGCAAAAAAATAAAATCGCCCAAATATTTTTTTTAGTTGATCGCACTTTAGATCTACAGTGGCGGTCAAAAGTGGATGAACGGTGGCTCGTTTTTAATATTTACAATGTAAATTTTTTTTATAAAAAAATGGTTCTTGCTTTAACAAAAGCCATATAAATCACACTTTCAAAATTTATGCAGAATTAAGAAAAAATCCATAAATTTGTATCTAAATTTAGAGCTTTTTAACCAATCTTTTAAATCTTTTGAGTATGCAGCTAACAGGATTATACCATTTTAGTAAACGTAGTACAAGTTTTGAGCGGCTAAAAAATAGCATTGATTTTTAATATTTTTTTTTTGTTTTTGTTGACGGCGTTTTGCACTTTTTTCTATAAATTCTTTTGCTGATGGTGCTAGGCATTTTCACCCATACAAAGGAAATCGTCGAGCATATTTTATATGGAAGGAAATGCACAACACCGTCAGCAACAAATTTTTTTTTTAAATCAACGCGATTTTCTAGCGTCTTGAATTTGCACTTTATTTAACCTACTAAAATTTAATTAGCTACAAAACTGCATACCCAAAAGTTTAAAATGTTCGGGTGCAAATATTAAAGTTTGTTGAATTTTCATACTCAAAATGTCACTTGAATTAATCAGCTGACCACAAGGGTATGTATATATGTACATAAGTATGTCTGTTTATAAAAAATTTTGGTAAAACCGCAATAACTGGTTTCGAAAAAAATGAGTGATAGCGCCATTACCCATCCGCATAAATACACTCTTACACAAACATATATTAAAGAGTAAATTTATAAAGAAAAAAGCGAACAAAACAAAAAATTAAATAAATAGCGAAAAAACTGAAAACGTGTCGGAAATATTGTATTTAGCAAGTTGGCACTGTGAGCCTACGGCAAATGCTACTACGAGTATAAATGCGAACAAATGGGAGTGCCGGAAAGGGCTGAAATGCATATTTATTGATATATTGCAAGATGAGTCTATCAATTCGCGCTAAACTGTTTCAAGTGGCTTTCACATAAATAATAATTGCGACAATATATTAATGTACATACATACATTCATAAAATACAATTACTATAATTACAATGGGGCTTGGTTCGATAGTTAAAACTAGAGCTGAGTTAATAACTAGTTGCGCTACATTTATTTTATATAAGTAACACAAGCTAAATTGATGGATTATATACATAGGTAGCTTATATGTACTTATACTATTCGGCTTTTATTACGTCTAAGTTAAATAAATTGATAAAAGTAATGAGCCATTTGGAAGTTTGAGTCGAATTGGCGACAGTTTTCGATTGGACATTTTCCAACATAAATATTTTTTAACATTTTTTCATCTCCTTTCGGAAAATATTAAAAGAATATTCTCATGGACCTATCGCATTCATCATTTTTTATAAACTTTTTAACAAGAAGCCGAAAAAATTGTTACTAACTTTCTTTACAAATATGCCGTTTCAGAACAAGCTTTGAAAAGTCTGCAGATTTTTGTCAGTATGTCATCACTATTTCTTGTTGATGCCCATACATCTGGCAACACTAATCGAATAATAAAATTGCTCATATAAAAATTTAAGAGTACCGTTAATTTCCAACTCAAAGATAAAAGATTATTGTAACAGGGCAATTCTGGCATTTGTGATTCAACTCAGCCATAAGACTTTCGTAAGACAATTGTCAATTCTGGCAACTATCTTGAAAGCTCTTTACTGTCTTTCGAAGGACTAGTTGAAAGATCTGCTAACGAGGAGGTCTTAGGGTTATGCTGTTCGCCTCTTAGCAATAATTTTTTTTTAAAATTAAATTGAATTAAAATAAAATGAATGTAGGTGTTACCAAAAAAACGCGTAAAGGTCCAAACTTACGCAAAAAAAAAATGTTATTAGTAATAGCCTTGCAAAACTCCTTTATACTAGAGATGGGCACGGCACTAAATTCAATATTTGAGTCCCAATAAACAATAAAAAAATAAAGAAAAATATGGCATCTTCCGATTATTTTGTTTTGTTTTGCTGTACGTTTTCGTCTCAATAAAACATAAAAAAGTGCATTTTCATACAACGTCTTTAAGGGAGATTTTCTGAATTTGCCGAGGTTACGGTTTTATCGGCAGTGTCGGGAAAGGATACCGGTCATCCCAGCCATTTTGAAATCAGTACCGTGGATGCCGCGGGTCCCGATATCCCGCGCCCATCTAATGTACATATATACATACATACATACATACATACATACATATGCACATATATTCCGTGTCGAATACAGTCCTTACTACTATTTCTTGACCATATGTAGGTCACGCTACCTTGTTTGCGTACAGTTGAAGGTTCTGAGGTAATATAACTACATACTTGCTATATTCCCAGACGTATTTTTACGATACATATTTTAAATTCTCGTTTTGTGAACGAGGTTTTAGAGCATTATGCATTTTGATTGCTTCGGAGGTAGATAATCGCTCGCTGAAACGAGGTGAAGAGAAGATTTAATGTTTTCATATCCGGAAGATCTGCTAAATCATTGCATGACATTGGAATATGGCTTTCATGCATCTTAGTAAATTTAACTATTTTTTTTTAAGATTGCTTATCGTTTTTAAGTCTCAAAGTACCCACTATGCATAGACGAATATATAAAATTTATTAAATATTTTAGTACTTCAAACGTGTTCATGCAGAAAATAAGCAATTCGTTTGATTCTTTAGGCTACCTGAACGTTTACTTCGAGTGCAGCACAAACACAAACAATAGCTTATTTGCCATCCAAAATTTGTATAGTTAGGTTAATTAGCATTTTTGATTTGTGCTGCTTTTGTTATTATTATTATGCGTTTTAGTCAGTTTTTTTTTCTCGTCTAAGTATGTCTGTGTACAGATTTATAGCAGATTGGAAATTAACATACACGTTTTTGACATTAACCTATCGAGCGAGTGCTTAGCAGACAAGCGTAGACAAAAAAAAAATTTAATTAAAAAAAAACTAAACATTTTTAATGCCAACAGATGGTGAATGAACTACGTAGTACCTGCATAAACATACATACTTACATACTATAAACATACATACATATGTATGTACATATAGCTTTTAAAAAGCCATCAAGTCATTTTGCTTTGCAGGTAGACACTTCGTTTTCGCTTAAGTGGAACTATTTGCCTGTTCTTGATAAAAAATTAGTTGAAAATAAAATAAATAGTTTAGCTAATAGCTGATTGGAAAAGTGCCTCAAGCAAGTGCGAGCTAGATTTTAAATTATTCTATACTCACTTTGCGCGTTTTGCTAAATAAAGGGTGGCTCTACGATGTGATACCTAAGCTGTTGCGTGAGATAACTAAGTCGAATTCAGAAATGATTTGAACGCAACCAAGAGTGACTTCGCGACGCTTGGTACTTAAGACTGGAAAGTCGTGCGTTAAGGGCCGTAAAAAACTCAGCAATTGTTTGACTACAAAATACTTTATGACCTACATACTTCTCCAACCGCGCGAGGTTTCGGATTACCAGAACAACATTACAAGCTGCTCTTAAACTGGGATTGTGAGTGAATTTTAATTGGTATTAAAAAGAAATAAAAGAGGCTGATGCTTTATATTTTGACGTTTTCGAATGCACCCTTACTTGTTCTTTCGGGTCTTCTAATATAAGCAGATGTTTTCTTTTTAGGTCTTCTAATATAAGCAGATGTTTCGAAATTTCGTTCAAATATGAGGCTATTCATAATGTTCGATTTCAAATAACACCACCTTGTATGAATGCTAATGGAAGTATAGTGTATTAGATAGGTATTTACATCCATGAAACAGCAAAAACAATGCAAAAGTAAGTATATGAATAAACAAAGCGATAAAAAATAAAACAAAAAGAAACACTTCGCGTTGAAGATTAGGGCACATGGCATTTTCTCGAGAGCAAATACATATGTATGTATGCTAGGGTGGTCCTAAAAAAGTAAAGTCGCAATTATAATGCTCTCACCCCCTAGGGTGAAATAAACGTACCCCTTTTTAATTTTATTTGAAATTAAAATATATTTAGAGGTCGCTCAAAGTGCTCAAAGTTGTATTTTATATGGGAAAAAAGAACTTTTCGTAGAAATGGTATAAAATTCTTGAAAATCAATATTTTCGTTTTGAAAACTCTGTTTCTCTTCGGGAGATTCCCAATAATAATACCCAAATGTTTATTTAACCATTTTCAGTACTAAGGATTATTAAATAGTCCCCCGATTGCATTTTCTGGGTTTTTTTGGCGGACCTATAAAGAAAAGCTACTATGAAAAAATTGTTAAATTAACAATTGAGTATCATTATTGGAGATCTCCCAAAGAGAAACAGAGTTTTGGGAACGAAAAATATCGATATTCCAGAATTCTGTACCATTTCCATTCCATGGAAAACTTTGAGCGCTTTGTACGACCTCTAAGAATATTTTGATTTAAAAAACAAAAAAAAATAGGGGGTGGAATAATAGGGGGTGAGAGCATAACAACTCCGACTTTACTCTTTCCACATGCATTTTTGCAATACCCCAATGTATCTATATCGAAGTACATACATACATATGCACGCTAAAAAAATTATCTTAAGAATCTATGCCAATTTTAAATACTAGAAAAGTGAAGTGTTTGTTATTATTCTCGTGATAGAGCTACAGCTAAGAATAAATGAATAATAATAAGCTGAAATGTTAAGACTTCTGTTCTGGTAATTGTACTTTCATTTTGAGAATTAACGATTGTAAGAATATTTCATGAATAGATAGGTAGTTGAGTTTGTGTTGCGAAATTATTTATTTATTTATTTCATTATTCATTATTGAATAAATGCAAAAAAAAGTGTTAAATTGCTTTTCTTATCATTAAATTAAGTTAAATTGTCTGTTTAATTGGGTGCTAATTAAACTTTTTTGCGCGTAAATTAAGATTGTTGTTGATTCTACAGCATAAAAATTCCACAGAGTTTTGAAGAATGTACTTATATTTACATATATAAAAATCTAATTAAGTAAGACTTGACTGTCCCACATACTGCATTGCATTGTGAATTTAGAATTAACATCAGTGACAGTTAAGTCCCACACGGGCTCTAACACCAGACTATGTATGTATGTATCATGGAAGCGATGCGGAAATTAACATTAGCCCTGAGTGATTGATTTTCTTATTCACTTAAGATGCTCAATCTCAATATGTTCATCCTATTTCAGCGATTTCTTCTACCATGGAGGGATAGTTTACATTCCCTGGTTCTAGTCAGTGATGGGCGAAATTGTATTTACAAAATACTAAGTACCAAAAGTATTTAGGTATTTATGTTGTAGTAAATGCCAAAGTACTGTTTGGTAAGTATTTTACTAACCACCGAGTATAATAGTATTTACTTATTTTCACAGCACTAAAAAAACAAACACAAAAGTACTTGTGATTTTGGCTTCTCTAAATACAGGATAAAAAGTAATTAGTACTTATGACTTGGCTAAATACTAAATACTTGCTATTTAATCAGTATAAAAATAAAGATCTTCGGGACTAAGTGATTCGGATCTTTGGCACTATTTACTTATCGATTTTCGGACTAAATCAGGATTTTCGGCACTATTTCGGGATTTTCGGGAATATTTCAGCTTTTTTATTTTTGTTTTTAATAAAACACATCTCCGTAAACTTAAATTCTAGTAATCGGTGATTGTTTTTTTTTTTTTTGAGTTGAGCTCGTAAACTGTACGGAGCATGAAAATTTTATTAAAATCTTTTTCTTAGATAATAATGTTACCTAAAAATTTTTCTTATAACATTTCTTTGTAACTCTTATATCTATTTAAAAAGTTACTTATAGGCGAAACTAAAGTGAAAATTTAGGTATGTATTCCTTCAAAACGCAATAACTTTTGTTTTATTGATTTTATGAATAAATGCATTTAGAGCTTTCTTATAGCGATTTTGTTAATGAAAACTTTGACCTACATACATATTCATATCTAGAGTTTTTTTTAATAACTTTTTTGTTTTCGAACGTCAAGGGGAAGCAACGATAACTGAAATTTTTTATTCATATATTTTTAATTCATCTAAACGTTTATTTAGTTTAATTAGACTCCTATCCACGCCACCTTTGAGGTAGAGTGGTATACCCCGTAGGCCTAATCCACAAATTAGTGATTAAGAAAGATGAAAAGTTTTCAACATTTCATGTTAACAATGAAAGCAGATTTTCTAATTTTCAAGAACTGGCTTTTAAACGACAAAATAAAGTTCTTTCTCTATCAGCAGCTTCAAGTTCCATTGAAGCAGATAAATCTCCGGTTGCTATAGATCTTTTAGTTATTTTTTAACGAAAGTGTGTATCTAAGAAATCAATTGATGATGTGGCAAAATATTTTGATTATGAACTCACAACTTTTCCGTTAGCACTGTTCTCTGAAGACGGTTTGCGTAAAGGTACAAAGTCCTCGTTATTCAATGCTTTTTCATCTCTGGAGAAAACTCAACATATAAAAATAAGAGTATTTTATTCTAATATTCCGAGTGTAGTACTTCTGCCACGAAAAACAGCTTCTCATAAAAAATATTATTACTATTATTATGGTAAAAATAAATCAGAGCAATCAGTAGATGTGGTTCTCGTACACACCAGAGGCAATTTGAAAAAATAAAATGGTTGATTATTCAATAACAGGCTCATACAAATGGCATTGATGCATTGTAATTGGAAGTGAATTTGCATGGAATTATTTACCTATGCAATCAATCGCAAGCATATTTATGTCCTGCATGGACTTTGGTTTACAAGTGGATTGCACCAGATTGCATAGTAAGAACCTTCTGCTTCTAATCAGGAAAATAATACTGTGCCATCGCCGCATCATTTCATACATGTGTATGTATGTACCACGCGGATCATCCATGAACAGGTATTTTTGTTCATGGCGGATCACCACATAGACCTTACTCGACACTTGTACACAAAACTTCCTTTTACTTTTTAGGGATTTCCCATGTTAAACATTTATGATTCACAAGCATTTCACTATATCCTCTAAAACACAGTGAACAGTAGTAGTTCACCATATTTTTAAAAACAAGTTCCTTTTTATGAAACCATAGAAATACTGAGAATTGGAAATCAGATTTTAAGAACCACCAACTTAATATTAAGTATTTACCTAATCATCTACTTCAGCTTATTTGCGCTACTGATAATGTCAAGCTAAGTGGTTTCTAAAATTTCGGCAATCACTTAAAATGCTTTATCTGTAATAAAAAAGAAAAATCGCTGTATTTGATAAACTCAGCTGTAGCCCTGTTTAAATTTTCAAGACAAATAAGGTGTTCCTATCGCTAAAAACGTCTATCAAGCCGACATGGTATGTCGTACTGCGTCGTTGGTGTGTGTGCTAATTGGCAAACATAAACGAAAAAATAAGTGAAGCGAAAAGAGAATACAATGCGTTTATAAGCAAATCGCATCAGTATTGACAAGAAATAAGTATGTCCGTCCGTCCGCTCGTCGGTTGAATGTACATACTTATGTACGACCTTGTGTCGACAATTTTTCCAACGGGAAAGCGCTTGAACTCGTACTAATTTTTTTCAATTAATTTATAGGTTTATGACAGTCACATGCCAGTCTCGCCCAGTTGGCGTTCGGCCAAATCCAAATAATGTAGACGTGTAGAAAGTGGAAAGAGGCAAAAGTAGTTCAACCTAAGTGAAGTGGTTTTGAACCGTAAGATTAGAGCTTTTAATGCAGCGATATCAGAATATATAGACATGTATGTATGGTATATAGCCGGGCGTGATTTAAACACTTTGATTGCCTTTGATCCCATGGACTAGTATTTGTGTTAAACTTTTTATTGAAAGGGCGTTTTGGAATACTTGTATAATCTTTTTAAATGGCTTTGTTGTTACTTATTGTAACATATCTAAATACATATGTACTTTTATCTGGCAAATTGCTAGCCCCGACAGCTTTCACTCTAGCTGGCTCCCTAAAAATTCGTTGGAAAATTCGTATGATATTTCAAACACAACGATTACCACCCATTTTAAAGCAAAAATGTTTATAATTTCAAAGCCTTTATACTGATTTTAAAATGGACTAAACGTTCTGTCATCTAAACCAGGAAAATAATTCTTACGTGATTGCAAAAATTTTATAAACTTTAGCTTCTAAATTTTTAAAAACACTTAGGGCCGGTTACTCAATGTCTGGTTAACACTAATCTCCGGTTAAACATAGTTATCGACGTTACCGACTCCCTGTTGTATGCATGGAGTCGAAGACGTCGATAATGATGTTTAACCGCAAATTAGTGTTAATCAGACATTGAGTAACCGGCCCTAAGTAACGCTATCTAACTTTAAAAATCATTAAACGTAGTCACGACCCAATCACTAAGTAATTAGTGTCAGGACTGACTTTATGCATACACTAAATTTTTCATACTTTCATTTGATCTATTTTCTATTCTATTATAACCCCTACAAATATATACATATGTAGGTATGTATCCATGAGTTGGGTTGTGGTACATATGTACATTTAGTGACGAATAAAAGTATTGGCACAGGAAATTTTTCGCAATATATGCAAAGTGTTTTATTCTAACTTGTTTTCGATAATTTTTTATAAAAATATAATTCATTCTACACCAAAAAAACATAAGGAAAATTCAATAAATTTGCATACTAATTTGAAACTTTCTTTTCAGATTTTTAGAAAACATCTAAGTATGCAGTTTTACAGCGCATTAGTTTGAAGTTGCTAGAAAATCGCGATGAGTTTTGGCAATCTTTTTAGTGGAAGATGTTACTAATTTTTTCCATACAAAAAATAATTGTCGAACACACTTTGTATGGAAGAACCTGCGTGAAATAAAAATTGCCAAATATCAAAGCGGTTTTCTAGCAATTTCAAACTTGCAATTTATTATATTAATATTGAATGGGCTGTAAAACTGCAACTTCAAACTTTCAATTTGTTACATTAAAATTGAATGAGCTGTAAAACTGCATACCTAAATGTTTTCTAACATTGAATGGGCTATAAAACTGCATACTTAGAATTTTTCTAAAAAAATCTGATTAGAAAGTTGCAAATTTATTAAATTTTCCGGAGATTTTAACAAATTTCAGATTTTATTCTTATGTCTTTTGTGTAGAATTAACTATATATATTTTTACCCGACTTCCAAAACAGGTGGAGGTTATCAGTTCGTCGGAATATTTTTTGATTTTATTTCGATAATTGTTTTTGCATCGGAAAGGTAGTGTCTCAGAGGTGGTCCCCCATACAGATCCGATCATTGGATCATGAAATATAAATAAATGTAAATATATACATATTATATATTTATATATATGTATGTATATATATTTATATGAGTCGGTTTTGTTTTTTGCTTAAAAATGATTTGTTATAAAGAATTATCGAAAATAAATTAGAATAAAAAACATTACATACATTGCGAAAAATGAACTGTACATACATATAAGTACACTTATAAATGTATTTACGCTTTTATGGCTATACCGAGAATTTTAAATTTGCAGCGAAATATTTGCTTTATTCAATACAGGTGTTAAGAACGATTTCCTGGGCTGGTTAAAGTCCTCCTGTTGATATCAGTTTGCCCGATTGTATGAACAGCTCGATGACTTAAACACTTTACATAGGGTAGAGTTCTATGGATGGAACAGTAAGTTGTCTCAGCTAAAGTAACATATATAAGTATGTACATATGTATGTATGTATGTATGTATGTATGCATATGGTAGAAAGGAATTCACATACATATGTACAATTCTTTTAAAAACATATGTTTAAATATAAATGCACAGTCCAGCTTCCACACACCAAATGCTGGAATTAGTGAGGTGTAACATTTATGGATGACTGGACGGACCGTAGATGTTTCAATAGCTTTTCGAGCGATATTTTTACATGCATACGTACGACTTAAAAAGGGCAGTTCTTATGTAAATATGTATGTATGCATATTTTCAAACTTACACATATTTTTATTGGTTTGACTATTAAAACATATAAATACATATGTACATATGTATATATGGACATCAGCACTAGCAACAGCAGTAAAACCTATGAATATAGAAGGTGTAGTTGAGTAAATTATTTTCAATTAACGAATACATATCGAGATACTAAATAAAATAAATCACTTCAATAGCCTACATATAGAGAGCTGTGCAAAATACGAGTACCTACGTACATACATAATAAATAATTTGCAGTTGAAGTTGTTGCTACTGCTGTTGTCGTCGAAGTGAAAGAATGAAAAAAGAATAATAAGTATAGCTAAATGTGAATTGTGTTCACCTTCAGATTGTCTGCGTCTCCGACTCTATACATATGTGTAAGTATTTCTATCTATCGGTTGCGAGTGCGTTTGCCTCAATATCCAAGGCGTTCCATACACACCGTGTGCGTCGTATGGGCTGTATTCACAAAACTGACGCACAGATTGGGGGTGCGGTGGTGCCTTTGCTGCGGCTACAGCTACGATTTAGCTCCACAATTTTTTATTCCAGCTCGGCTGCTGGCTACACCACTATGATTTTGGTGTTCTCGTTAGTTGTTTAATTTATTGTGGCGATAGTTGTTGTTAGTGCAACCTTTTAAATGCGCGAATTTCAATTGTTTGCATATGACAATCATGCTAACATCACGCACAACAAACACTGGACGCCTGACTGACATCGGCAGTTAAATATGTTAATAAAGGCAATAATAATAATAAATGTGAACACGATTATTACTTTATTCAATTAACTGGTGCCGATATTTTTTTTCGTTCTTATTTTAAGTTTTTTGTATTTCTAATATGTAGGCACACTTGTAAATTTAAATTACTTTACTTTGCTTGATGCTAGCTTCTCAACGTTTGATTTTTGCAATTAGCAACGAAGGCACAAAAACACTGTTGTCAATTTATTAGTTCAATAGTTCAAACATTTCTTTTCAACAATTTTGCACTTATACGCGACAAATCACTTATTGCTGCTGTTTCGCACTTCTCCACCTATCTTCATCAAGATCATAAGACACATTTCAAATTTTTTTAGCACTGTCCCTCTGCTCTAGACGGTGGATTTGATGTTATACGCGTCGCTGTCACTTCGCCAGACAATTGTAGAGGCCGGACACCACGCCAGATATGTATGTACAGTAAACGACACTGCCTCAAAACAATAGATCTTATTCAAATTAGTTAATTTAGCAAAATTGCGAATACATCATGACTCTGGAAATTTTTTTTAATAAATTCATTGTTAAATAAGCGAAAACACGATGCGCGAATGTCAACCACTAAAATAAAACTTAACCGCGACGAACACGAAACGGTGAAGAAGCACTGACAATTCACACACGAAAACCACAACAAACGAGCAATGACGGATACAAGTAGGGATGGCAGCGATTAAGCATTTCATTAAGTCAGTCGATTACTTTTGTCCAATTGTATATTTAATGGTATCGTAATTTTGTGTTTCATTAATCGATTGAATAATGGTAAAATTAATTTCTAGAAATATGAATTCTGTAGTTGTCTAAAGTCCATCCATCGAACATTCTTTTTTGCTAGCTTCATCAACTTTACTCGACCCGAGTAGAAAATGAGTTCGATCTTTGTGCCTCTCATAAATCTCTTGTACATAAGTGGAGGCGAAAAGATGATGATTTGGGTCACCCACAAGATGAAATAAGCATTTTTATTTAAATTGCCAAGTCCTAGAACTATAACGGAATATCATTGACGCTTGCGAGAAAATGAAAACTTTACGAACTTTCGAAAAAATACTGTCATTTATATGGTACCACGGTGCCACCGAGAAACACCACCAACTAACAACACAACGCTTATTTCGCTTTCTTTTTGTAATCTTGGTTAAATAATAAATAGTAATCACCGCTAAAAATACTCACTTTATTTTATTTAATGCTGATTTACAAGATTAGAAATTTTTTCGGAAAAGTTTTTGTGAATACTCACTGAAAAAAATGTCTTTAAACTGTCGATTATTTCTTAAAAATTGAAAGTAATTGCAATTATTATATTTTTGACTTGTAATTATTCATATGATTAATTAATCGATTATTTTATTTTTTCTGCCATCTCTGAATACAAGGCATCTGAACACAGCGAATTCATATGAACTGAACGAAAAGGCGAAAAACAAAAGTCAAAAGAGATAAAGCGAATTGCCCGCGCAAGTGTTGTTTACGCTGCGTACTAAAGGGAATTTTTACATGAACCAAAAACGCCAAAGCGCGAGTTGTATTTGTAACTAGTTTTGAAAAAAGTTTTCGAAAGCGGGTTCGTCAGCTGAGCATTTGTTTACATCACAATTACCACTACTTTACACTTTTATTTAATAAAAAAAAAAAATTAGTTCAACATAACAACACGTTTTAAAGCGTTTTAATTAATAACTTTTACCCAAATTGTGTGTAATGTGGCTTACAATAATTTTAGTTAATTTTGGTTTTCGCTGTTGTCTTTGCTTTGTTTACTTTTCTTTTGTTTTCCAACGAAACAAGATGGCGTATAACCCGCTCAAAAAATCGATTTTTTTCACTCTTTTGTTCCTTCGTGATTTTGTGTTATTCGTTCTGGGAATTTTTAAAGCAAAAATTTGTTATTTATTTTTATTTATTTATTTATTATATATGCATGGATTATATCTTCTAATTTATGGTTTTAATAATAGACGCGTACAACTTATGTACATAACTTGTACTCTCGTTCGAGTTTGTAAGAAAATTACCCCAATTCATTGGGGTAATAAATGATTCAGGGATGAAGAATTTAGCTAAAGAGAAAGTGCGTGGTTAGCAGCACTGCATTTGGCGAAGCGAATTTATACAAGATGGCAGTGTTACCGTTGCAAATTTTTCGAAAGTCCCAAAAAAATTCTACAGCTGAAAAAAGTGTCTTCAAGTCATTCAAATCGTTTATACCATGTATGTAAAGACTTTCATTATTTTACCTTTCGAAACTTATTAGGGCATATTCATAGTCAAAACAAAATCGACTCCAACGTTAGTTTTAGCTTTTCTCAAGGGAAAATCTGTCAAAAAATAGCTGCTTTGTTTCATCTATGACAATGCCCCATAATTTTAAATAATTTATTAATGAAGATAATCATTTTCTGTCAAAAATAGAGTTTTCTCCTTAAATAATAACCCATTGATGAGGGATATATTAAGAATACGCAATATGAATATTTTTCATTTAGTATGAACACAAAATTGCACTTAAAAAAAGGTAGGTACTAACATCATTAAATAAATGATAAATTTAACACAAGTAAAAGGGGGAGAAATGCTAAGCTACAAGAACGGTGCATTAATAAATGCTACTTCTGGACATTTATTCGGAAAATGTTTTACAAAATAAAAAGGTTAAAATCAGTCAAAATCTGGGCAGAGGTTCTATTTTTAAGTGCCTTTGAAAAGTAAATACTAAAAGCATTTTTAAACACGTTGGAAAAATATAATTTATGAAGGAATTGTCAAAATGTGTATATAGAATTTCAAATCAAAGAAAAGGGGCAAAAGTGGCATGATATTTTGGAAAAGTTTTAACATAAGCCAATTAAAAAAAACTTACTAACACAATTGATCTCTGTTTTGCAACTTGACTTGTAGCTTGCGGATTCGCAACTCACTTGCAACTAACTACGGCTTTATATACCTGCGCTCGCACCAACGGCAACTCTAGAACGTTCTGCCATCTATCGCTCATTCTCTCATTCTCTCGCTGTTCGCAGTATCCCTCCACTTGACGTTTCTTGCTGTCGAATATTCTACATCGTTCGTCGATCATTCTGCCATTTTCTTGTTGTTCGCTTCGAGTTGCCCTAGTATCCGCCACAGAATTACGGGTGTTATTTCCAAATCTCAATTCGCCACAAAGTTTGCATGTATTTTGCTTTTGCTTTTCATGGGGTGCTGTCAAATCAGTAAAATATATATTGGCGAAGAAATCAGCTGATCTACTGATCTAACAACGCCACTGAACACCACTTTGTATGAATTCGCCTCGGTTGGTGGATTGCTAACATTACGCTTACTCACAGCGTGAATCAGGTGAAAAAAAAAGGTTTCATCGGTTTTGGTTGAAGATAACGTTGTAGATATTTAGCAGAAACTAAAAGTACTTTTACATATAAATTTAATCTCAATCAAAGCTTGTCCGGTTTACACAATCAAATCTGTTGTTGTTGTTATAGCGGCACTACTATTTCGGTTTATCCATCCATAATTGTCGTCAAGCTCAAGTAACGGTAGGCCAAAGAAACGGGCAGTTTCAACAGCATCGACCCAAACGGGGTCGATTTTAGTTGAGTGGAATTGAGCTGGCATGTGAAGAGGGGGTTGGTGTTGTGCGGAGAGTCTCCACATGTCGGACATGCATTGGGGATATTGGGGTCAAGTCTGGACACGTAGCTGTTGAGGTGGCTACAGTATCCAGACCTTAACTGGGCCAAGGCAACGCGGGTCTCTCTTGACAGTTGAAGCTCCGTTTCTTTTACAGGTTGTGGTTGGGCTCCGACCACGACATTCATAGGCGGGGAGTCGTGGTATGTGGTGATCGACTTCCTATCAATGCCGCAGATCGCTCGTCGGTAGGTCGTCGGGACCAGTGGTTGGCCGATGTAAGTCTGGATCGCGTCATTTTAAACGAATAGGTGCCCCTGACGTGCCTGGGCGGAGGCTCTCCTCCTCTAGCAAGGGTCTATTAGGATGCTCACGTCCCCCACCAGAAACTGCTTATAGAGCATTTTATCGTGCTCCCTTACGGGGAGCATTTGGGCCTCGCTGTGTAGGTGGTGCTCAGGCGATATCAGAAGGTACCCTGTCGATGTCCAGTGAGCGCAGCATAGTTTAGAACCGGCCGGCCAATTGCCTTTTATGTTGCCAGCAACGTTTATTTTCTTTCCCCAGATCCTGCCGGCGAGAGACTTGAGAACCTTGTTGCGGCTCTATACTACAAGGTGACCGCTAAAATTTTCGGGTTGTTCCCTGTTGGCGTTGGTGTGCCATCGATGTGAATGCCTAATCGAAGTCTGACCTCCTTCGTCTAGGTTGTGCAGAGGGTCGCGGTTGATTCCGCTGCGGAGAGTGTTAAGCTCCTTGCAGGGAAGAGGCGAGAAAATCTGGAGAGATAGCCGTTTACTTTTGAGCAGAGGTCATCAATTCCATTCCCAGATTAAAATATCAAGCAGTCGTCAGCGTATGAGAGCTGGGAAACTTCCTCAGGTTGCTGTGGGAGATTCTAGATGTAGACGTTAAACAGTAAGGGGGAGAGGACACCAACTTGAGGAACCCCTTGTTTGATTCTTATAGGTTTCGAAGTTTGATCTCGGAAGATTACTGTCGACTGTCGACCACTCATATGATTTGCCAACCACCGTTTGAGTCCCTGTGGCAGAGAGGAAGCCTCAATGTCTTCTAGTAGCGAGGAATGACAAACGGTGTCAAACGGCTTTGACAAATACAACGCTACTAGGACTCTTCTCTCGCGGGGCGGTTAGGCCCCGGAAACCATGTCTTCGCGACCAGGGAAGGAGCGTTATCGGGTGATATGGGTCTTCTTAGTTAGCGGCTTTCCTCGGCTTCAGCAGGGGGACCACTCTCCCCGATTTCCACGCATCAGGAATGGTGAGAGTAGTCACTGACAGGTTGAGGACCTGTACGAGGTATGCTACTCCCGCGGAGCCCCCAAATGTTACAGCGTGAGCATGAAAATTCCGACGGTTAAAGGTCTTTGGAGGTTTTCCATGGCTTTGGAAGTTTTCGCCTTCGCGTATTCTTCGGGTCTGACGAGGCGCGACTATTGAATGAAATTTCCACTCTGCCGTCGCGCCTTGTCGGGTTGGGTAGGGACCTCACGGTTGACCAGAGCTTACTCACGCCTGAGGCGAAGTTCCAGGTCTTCAAGTGCTCCCCCAAATTTTTCCGCTTATGATGATTCACCAGTTGCCGATTCTTCAAATTAAGGTTCTTCAGGCGAGGATCCAGGGATTGACTTGGCGTAGGTGGTCACACTCATTAGCTAGAACAGCTGCTTCTGCCGGGAAATTTGGAGCTAGCCGCTACGGCAGTGACTACCTTGCGGAACTAGCGTTCGACAGCGTGTAAATCTGTGGTTGTGGGAATTCGGCGAAGCTGCTCTCGGTAACTTCCGCAAAGCCGTTCCAATCAGCTTTTTAAAGGTTATATAGGTTTGGCGGGAGCAAAGTCGGTGGGCTTATTGATCGAGATGATTACGGAAAGACAGTCTGATGCAAGCGTTAGCTTAGGTCGCCATGTTATGCTATTTATCAGACCAGCGCTAGCAATTTTTATGTCTGCCGAGCTGCTACAATCCTGGGGGGTTGGAGGGCCTCGTCATTCATGATGCAGAATGTCCAATTGTCTATCTGTTCAGCCAATAAGTTAGCATGTTATCCACTCGCAGGGGCGCAGGCCAGAGTATAGGCGGAAGTGGCATTTGACTGATGCCACATTCCGGTATACTCTGTTTTGACACACAGAGCAGATCGTGCGGGCAACCAAGAGCCGCTGGTTGGCTAAAGATGAGAAGAGAGATAGAGGCGATTACCACTTCCAGTAACATTACCATTACCAGTACAACTACCATAACCAGTACCCAGATATTCCAAAAGAGTCTTATTAACTATTGTACATTTTTTAGTGCTTCAAAATTGTGTATGAAAATGGACAATTAATAGACAAAAGAAAAATTCTTTTAACCTCAAGGAACGAAAAAAAAACGGCAGTGAAGAGTGACATGAAATAACAATGACCTCTCTAAGGACAATGAAATGCCCTTCTACAGCCAGAAGAACCGACAAAAAACTTTTATGAACAGTAAATGTTAATAAACATTTAATACGCTTATGTAGAGTGGAGAAGGCAAGTGGCTGCAATATCTGCGTACTCCGCCGCAGAGAGGTGTCAGCCAGTTAGTAGTCTTGGTAGAAACTTACATATGAAAAAACAAACAAACCTACAAATACAATGCACGACCTCACGTAATATGTAACTGACATGCTAGCGACTGGGTGCAGTACACAAGGGACAAAAGGCAATGGCATTGAAATACATAATATAACGTTGCGGTAGGGACAACACAGCAGCACCCATACACATATGTACACACCCACAGCAACTCAAAGGTGAAGATGAAAATTTTGTTTGGACAAAGTTTTCCATAGACAGCTTAGAATGCGAATTTGTATGCAGCAACACAAAACAAGATGATATTGAAAGGACTAACGACGTATGTATGTATGTTTGAATGTCTATACATATGTATTTAATATGTATATATGTATGTAAGTATTTGTACATAAACAAATTGTGTTGTAGAAAAGCCAAACCTAAAAAATATGTCTTGTACGTGTTGCGCCAGGGCAATGGCTTTTTAATTGACTAATTGAAGCTTATACATGGCTGGTTGAATAAGTGACTGCATGACTGGCGGATGAACTGACTTGCTGGTTAGATATTTTGTTTAAGTGCAAATTGGGATTTTATTAAACTTGTTAGACAAAATTGTACCTTGGTGCCTATTAAGTGCAATCAATCTATTTATGTATGTACATTTGGGCGGGCCAATTTGTTTGGGAGATTTTTTTCGGCTATGCGCGTATAACACAGAACAATTCAATTTATGATTCTAAGAAAATTTACCGAAGAAATCATGGGCTTAAAATCAATTTGGAGTTTGCCAAATTGCGAAGATAGGTTTCTTAGCATTCATAACAGATGAAGAAGTGTTTAAATTGTGTATAAAAAAATGCTATAAAGGTTTTTTTTTTTGTTTTCTGCACTTATCTTTTTCTTAAAACTTCCACCAGAGGGCGGAACAGTGAACATTTTCACATTTTCCTCAAAACCTATTTACGCAATTTGGCAAACCCCAAATTAATTTTATACCCATAGTTCCTTCGGTAAATTTGCTTAGAATTACATGTAGAACCCTCCTATGCCATACGCGCATAGTCAAATAAAGTTGAACAAATAAACTCAAGGACAATCTTTGCTTTCTGGCTGCACGTGTTAAATATGTACTCATATTATAATATCGATAGACATTCCAATGCTAATTACTATATAAAAGCTAATTTTTATAACAATGTGGTAATGAAAATTGAAGATTACATAAGACTTGAGGTATATACGCATAAGTGTATATACATACTTATAGCTATGAATCAATATAAGAGGTGTGAATGCTTAGAATAGAAGCCTTCCATTTTCTTCGAGAATACAGAAAATTTACGAAAATTGTATAGTCTGGGGACCTTAACTTTTCATGAATATTTCCAATATTACAGAGTGTCTGAACCTCATATTACTCCCCTTTATCAATACGATCTTATAACCTGTAGTAGTTTTCTATATATGTACATACGTACATTAGGGTGCCTCACTAAAAAGTTGCGATTTTTCCGCCGGAGTATTATTATATTTAAAGATTTCCACCAAAATATTTCCGAAAAAATATTAAGACTTACGTAAGCTGGAACAATTTGAAACGACCTCTAAAAATTGAGCGTCTTATAAACAAAATTAGTTAAAAAAAATCCCTACATTTGATAAAAGATAAATAATGTATGAACATGTTAATAAGATAATCGAAGGTATTTTCAAATCGGTCTAGCTCACACATATCTTAATTTTTTTTTTTAATAGTTTGCCGAATATTTAAAAATATTTTAAAATATATGCGTATACCGTCTTCAAAAGCGGCACAACTCAAATTACACATTTGTCAGAAAATGTGAAAAACTATTTCTTAGCACATGCTAATCACAGACTTTACCATAGACTTTTTATAACAAAAATTTGCTCCAAATTTTACGGAAAGGTAAACAAAAGCTCCGTATACATTTTTAAGGCATAATTTCAAAAATTCCAAATTTTGAGTTATGCCTCGTTTGAAGACGGCGTGCGATATACTACTTTTTATAATTCCGATGGAAAAAGATTACAGTTTTTTTTTTTTGTATGGATAGTGATGCATCCTAATGTGCACAAATCCACCGGTAAACAAGGTCTCTACGACTCTCATCCAGGATCAGCTCAGAACGAAATGGGACCTAACACGACGTGTCCATGCAGCTTAAAGCCCGATTCTTTTCTATAGCTGATTTGCTGGTGCAAAGGGTAGTTACTGGCCTCCTCGTGCGCTTCTCTATATACATTGCACCGCCGGTTAGCTTTCTCTCCACAAAGACGCCCAAATATATATTTCACATACTTCGAAGGAGTCAGTGTTAATATATCGGTTTTCAGTTGTTAATTCTGCAAAGATTCATAGGATATTTTTCTGGATTCCTAGTTCGTCTAATTGTTATTCGTAGAAATGATTTTGGGTGAATTTTTGAAGATGGGGCCAAATACTTACATTTGCGTTTTGAATTCTTTTCCCAGCCAGTTTCATAGCATCGCATTCGTATGATACTACCATACTCTACTCTAACCAAACCCTTTATTTTTTACCAATCTTTGTGCTACAAGGTTATTTTTCCTCTCAATTCCACAGCCAACTCTTAGTTGCATTTAGTTAAAGCTCTTATTTAATACTCGCTCACAGGTATGCTTTCCACACATCAACCACCTAATACGCCTTTCCTTTGTTATCTAACAATATCTCTGTCGGTATATTTGTTTACATGTCTGTATTTCCGTCTGATTGTCTATCTACAATGGAATTATACAGTTAACCCACTTACATATATTTCAGCTTGTGCCAGTCTTAGCTTCACCATGACAGTTGAAATTCCCTTTGGACATCAATTTGACCCTGAATGTCGAGGACGTCCGCGTGTACGCTGTTATCGTAAAGTCATCAAAAACGCTTGTTGCTAACCACCTTCATGGACTTTAGGGATATTAAAAGTCAACGAAGCATACATTTGTTTGCATGCATTCTTATGTATGTACATAAATATTTAGTATGTACATAAAAACATAAGTATGTATACAATAATATAAACATACGTTGGCACAGTCATTCCGTGAATACAGACTCTGTAGGAAAACTTCGATTTAAGGGTTAAGGAAATTCTTGAATAATTTGGAAAAACTTCGTACATACATACATAAATATATAGCATAGCAGGATTTACCCTCTGAGTATTACAAACACGATAGGAAGTGTTACGAACCAGCCCAAGTATGGTGGCAAAAGGAGTGAGTCTTCATATAAATATCTTCCTGTATTGTCCCTAACAGAACATGGACATGGTTAGGGATGTTGCGATATTAATGATATAATCTTGGTATCGATACTTTCGATACTGGGTGAATAGGTATTCGATACTAGGGTGACGATACTATTGATACCCATATGGGCATTTACTTTCGATACCGCTTAATGTATATGATACATCAATATCAATATCATCAATCAATATCAATGGCTATGAAAGTGCACAGCTGAGTGGTTGTGGAGATCGCCAGGTATTCAAATTTTCGCGATCGCAACTGGGCTTTGTGAACGACAGATGTTCGATATGTTATACATATCAACCTCATCCGGCCTGTCATCATGATCCTTCACCTATGAAGCTTTATTAAGGCTAAATGGAAAAAATTAAGATGATATGTGACTAAATTTTATAAACAGCAAAATTTTGATACATCTCAAGGTATATACTGTGGGCGTCAAAATAAAGTGTACACCTTGTTGTAATATTATATTCACAATTATTTTCATGAACAGTTTTTTGCATTAATTATTTATAATATAAACCATATGTAATATATACATATTTTGTATGAATCAAAGTTTCACACTTTATATAAAGTTCAAAAAATTGTCGTACAAATTTCAAAAATTTTATTCAGAATTTCTAGAAATTTTTCGAGTTTTTAATTTTCGTAAAAATTACCGTTGATTTTTTAGATTTTTTTTGCGGACGGTGTTGGGCGTTTTCTTCCATATGATAAACACCTATATTTTTGTATAAAAATTTTAAAATTTCGATGAAATTTTTTAAAATTTTTGTGAAATTGTAAAACTTTCATTTACGTATATGATTTATATTATAGATTTTCATATATAATTAATGCAAAAAATTGTTCATGATAGTAATTGTGAACATTATATTAGAACAAGTTGTACACATTATTTAGACGCTCACGTATGTACGTGTTTACTTGCCATTACTGTTTTTCAAAGTTCTGCAACATATACCATTCACTATCGACTACACAGAGAAAATGATACAGGTAAAACGCAAGTTTTTAAAAGAAATTGTAAAATTAAATTTTTTGATATAATTTTACTTCATACAAAATAAAAAATACAGTATTTGTACTTACGACTTTAAAACGATACATTCGCAAAACAAAAACGATCGTAATAATATATTTACTTTTTTACTGAGGAAAACAAACGACATTAAAGAAATAGCGTCAAAAATGCGTATTTTAAAAACTAAAATGAAACATTTTAGAATATTGTCCCAACAAGTTGTAGTGCGATACAATTTTCAACAAGCAAAATAAAACTAGACATTTTTAAAATAAAAATGTTATATTATTTTCAGTCAATTAGGCATGAAAAATATTTAAAACTAAAATGTTTTCCATTAGAATTTAAAAAGGTACCTAGCTATAATGAAAAACTTTCATATGCTTACATCATTTGTCGGAAAAATTGTATTCAGATAAATGTTACTTCAATCTTTAGAAAAGGCGATGGAGTTTATATAAACAATACTGCCATTCTAACCCCCCACTACATAAAAGGGGAATTGTTGGACTTCTTTGAACGAAAAAAGCTTTGGTAAGAGTAACTTACAAAAACAAATTCTTATGGGCTATTAAATAATAATTTCAAACTTTCTTTATTTAAATTACAGAATTTGACCAGCGTGAAGCAAAATTAGCAGGCCCAGCTTGGAAGTAAGGCATGAACATCTGTATGTATGTATATAGTAATATTAAAACATCTGTATTTCATTTATTAAATGTTGTAACTTATTTATAAGTATATGTATATCAATATATTTTTGACAATGTATGTACCAAACGACTTGTTGTGATTTAATAAAAATAAAATTTGAATATCATATTTGAAAACGCATGTTTTTAAAATGAAGAAAAAAATTTCAGGATTTAATTTCAACATGCGCATATTCAATTATCAAACAATCGTTTTTAAAAACGATTTAAAAATTTTCGTATCAAAAACAAAAACATGGATTTTGAAAATTGAATTGAAAATTTTCGTTCTCAAAATTTAAATAAATATTGTAGGTGCAAAACCTGGGTCAAAACGTTTTTAAAAGTAAAACGTTCCTTGCAAATTGGAAAACGAAAATTTCTCTGTGTATTACATAAAATCCAATAAACAAACAATAAGATATTTTGTTAAATCCAACTTATTTCTTTCCAGCATTCATGCAAACATGTCTATTTTTTTCGGAATTTAACAAAACGCTTCACTGCGTTCAAAGCTATTAAATTTCATAAAAGGTTAATTCCTTTGCACATACCCTTCAAGTACAATTACTTAAATATGTACATATGTATAAAGAATGAACTCCCCTCGCACATGCCCACTTTATTTGTTAGCCTTCAATTGCTTCAATATTATTCGCACAACTCGCTGTTGTTTTTGGAATATTCTATTCGCTTCCTTTGCTAGCTTATTATGCACGTACTTATTTTTAAAATTGAATTGTCAGCGCTTAACTTTTGGAAATTTATTGCGTTGTTCTTTTCCTCATTTAAGAAGCTTACATCTCCACCTTTTCCCATGCACTTTGTCACCCCTACTAACTATTTTCTACTTGATTTATTTACTGTAGACATGATTAAGCACTTTTCCTATTCATTTTCACCATATAAGTATGTTGTTAAGTAAAAAGTTTTTGTGACAAGAAGCCGGAGACTGAGTGCTTCAACATGTTCTATATGAACGCAATTATCGGCATTATTAAACTAAATAATATTTCAGTTATTTAGCGGTGCTTTAAGCGATTCTTATAACCACAAGCACATGAAAAGTCTCTGCGGATTTTTGTGATGACCATGTGGTGAAGGGATTTCAATTGACCGAACATGTCACTCATACGCCACGTTGATCGATTCATTGTGATTAGCAATAGACTTCTGTCGTTCACGAACTATTTAGTTCTTTGAACTAGTTCATTGAAGTGAACGCGTGAGCTAGTTCAAAATTCTAAATGAATTTCTTTTTCAGGGTTGCCTTATCTAAAAATTACTTTAAAATTTGTTATTTTAAACTATGTGCAAACTAAAACAGCGAAAGCTTCCACCATGTGTTACTTCTAGTGTTACCACTATTTTAAAATAATTTATATGTATAAAATAGTCATGATCGCCGAAAGTCAACACATTCTACGCTTGGTTGAAAAGTCTGAAATGATAAAATTCCTAGCAAAGGTCACTCAATTTCCCTGTTATAATATACCTACGAGAAAAACTTTAACTGAAGTTTTGATTCTCAAAGTTTACAGCGATTTAGAAGCAAAAATTAAAAGTGAGCTACGTGGAGCGTTTGCAGTGTGCTTATCTATCGCTGGCTGCACATCTTCTACCAACTCAAGTTTTATTGGTGTTACAGCTCATTGTTGTATTTATAAAAACCCAAAGCTTTTGTTCAGCTCTTTTATGTTGCGAAGACTTTGATGCTAATCACATCGTTTTAGAAAAATAAATTAACTTTCTTAATCAAATTTTTTAATTGCTAAACAATACCTAACTTGATTTGTATCTATATAATACACAATTTTAAATGTGGGATATCTTGATTTAGTGAAGGCGTGCCGGCTTAAATTAAATGGAAGTGGATCTTGGACGCAATTCTGGTAGGCTATAGTTCGAAGCCTCATAAGATAAGGATATAGTTTTTTTCACTTTCTTGTTGGTTTGACTATAATTCTAACATTGATCGTTCATTTATTCTCTTCAGATGATGATTTTTTTTATTTTTAAATAATTCCCAGAAGCCTATAGGGAGTTAAAGGGGCATGAATGAATTTTCTTAATGTTAAGCCCACCTTTTCCCCCTCTATCCACCTCACCAAAATCACGAAGCAAATAACTAAACATTTCCCTGCTGAACTACTTAACTACGTGATTTGAACTAGAATCTCTGATCACTAAAATGCGCTAAACTTCCCAACTCTAATTTAGCACTCACACCGAACACCGTACCGAGCATATATACATACATGCTGTAAATAAAGGGGAAACGTTTTAATAAATACATACTCTTAATATTTAGATGAACATTAGCAAAAAAATTGCATGATTAACGGCATGTTTGGAATTTTTGAGACTTTTATCTTTAAAAGTATTATTTCGGGATTTTCTTACGTTTTTCTGCACATTTTATTATTTTTGAAAGGTTTTGGGATTTTTCCGACAGCTTTCGTAACTTTTTGTGTTTAATATAAAAAGTACCTGTTATTTTCCAGAAAAAAATACCAAATTTTGATTTCTGTTTTTCTACATACAAGCATATCTAAAGTCACAATATTTTAATTCACCAGAAAGTCATGTTCCTAAATACGGTAGAAGTATTATGTATTTGGCACTTATCGCAAGATTTCTCTTAACCCTCTAATGAGGTGGTCCCCTAGATTTTGAGAGCTGCTCTAGACATCTGTAGATCTCATGACAACCAGTATCATAAGAGAGGCCATATACTTCAAACTGCTATCTCAGATCCCCTTCTCGTGCAATCGTCTGCTTCAAAATTTCCCTGAAAACCACAGTGTCGCCAGACCCAGTACAAATTAACAATAAGCTGTCGAAGAGATTGTAGGGAACTTCAGCATTATTGAACGCGTATTTGGAATTAGTTGTTACTGAACCACAAGAGCCTTGATAACAGTTTGACTGTTCCCACCGAAGTAGAGTTTTGATGCAGCAATTTAATTTCCAACGGAAAAGTAAATTCAGAAAACTTCTAAATACTTGTGCTAATAAAGCATGTGTTTTAAAGATATAAAATATAAAATAATGCCGATATGTAATTTGGCTCCGTCAAGTGCCGAGCAGTGCAGAAAACTATGAGAGATGAGAACTAAACGTACATACGTACGCGCTATACATTCTAAGAATCTTTTTCTTTGATATAAAATAAGACAGAAAGGAATTTACTAAAAATGGTTCCCAGCATTCTCAAAACACAATTGAATACTTTTTATAAAAGTTACTCCCAAAAAAAGTCTTTGCCTTTTGCCTTCATATTGCACAATTACTCTAAGTGACAATGACAGGCAGACAGACCAGTCAGTGTCCGATGCTGACAGACAAAACAAAGAAAAATTTTTGTACCCACATTAAGCTTAAGGCCTTTGAAAGGCGTGTGATTGCTACCAACCGAGTAGAAAACAAAAGTGCAAAACATTACACCGAAAAAATATAAAAATAAAACAATGTGTAAAGAAAGTAGCCGAAAATCAGCAACAATAAAATATTAAATCAATTGAAATTAGCGTTAAGAAACATTCATTGGAAACACACTCAAATAAGCTTATACATACACACAAAACATTAATATTTTCAAAAAAGCAGAGAGTCAATAACAAGGTAGACAGCGCGACAGCAAATACGAATTGCTCCGCCGACGCACAGTACCGCATTTGTAAGCAAAAATTCAAAAAATTCGTTGTCTGCAATGGAAACGTGTTTGGTATTTTTGTAAAGGCAATTTATTCACTAACAAGAATTAAACCTATATTTTCCTTTAAAATAAATTACACTTTAAGAATGCTAAAATTACACAAAACACGCTGCGACTCGTAAACCTAAGGTTGGGTCTTGGATTACGGATCTGTGTACCGTTTTTCTAAACCAGGTCTTTTCCCAAGATATTTGAATTTTAAATTTGCATTGTGAATGAAAATGAATTCCAACTTTGACATGGAAAAAGTTACTCATACGTATGGACATTTACAAGGCGTATGAGTAAAATTTTTCCTGCTCGTATTTCATATAAAAAAAAAACCATTAAACACTTTCCTTTTAATAGCTTAATTTTTTATAAAGTGGTAGGCTAGGCTTTACCATAACTGAAACAATTTAAAATACAAAGCTGAATTTAAAAACTTGAAATTTTCCCTACAGTCTTATAGTCGCCAGAAAGTCACTACAGTTAAAAATTTAATAGTAAGAATTTTAAACAGAGCATAGATACCTTCACGAATGTCAAAAATAAATTTTTTGAAAAAAAAAATGTTTGATTTTTTTTTTTTTCTAAATATATAGTAGAGAATTATAGAAATGCAAATTTGGTACTTAATTACTGAAGAAGTGTTCTTTCGGTATTAAAAAATAAATATTTATTAATTTCTAGAAATGGAAAATTTTAATAGATTGCATTATAATACGTTAATAGTAAAAACACATGTTTAAAACAAGCTTTCTAAGTATGAACGCACCATAAATACGGGTTTCCAAATTTATCTAGACTCCTACGCCACCTATCGGCAGTTACTCTTTTTCATATAAGTAATATATATTATAACTAAGAACCGAATTGGACCACAAATAGAGGTTTCACAAATGACTCAACTCCTGCGCCACCTAGTGGATCATATTCAGTAACAGGTAAATTTTCATGTAAAAATCCTACCATAATTCTATGTTTTCAAATAATATATATGGAAGGGAAACACTGTGCGAGGAAGAAAAAAAAATACTGTACAAATAGTACGACTAAAAAATGTGCAAATGAAGAGATTGAAAATTATTGTGCTGTCAACAACGACCATAATGACAGAGGCAGCCAAAACAAAAAAATAAAATTACACCAAATGGCAATCAAAAATCATCTAAATATATCTGTTGACTATTCCTTTTTTTTCACAACGCACATTCATCAACTCAACAGCCCTCAGTCCCATTCACTTTTGCGTAAAATTAGTTGATTTAGAGAAGGCCTTGTATTTGTTGCTGTTGGCTATTAACAGCTGTTGCTTTTCCCCACACTGTCGCACAAGATTGGCTTATCTCAAGTTGGTGATAGCAAAACACCTTGCGACTACGATGATTTTTGTTGTCGCTGTTGTTGTTGTACATTTTACACCCAACACAATGTCACTTGCTTGATGCTATTCGAAACTCGTGCGATTGCCATCGCAACCATTACTGCTGTCCGTCCACAGCCGCTGTTTACACATCGTCCGTACACCCACTCACCAACAATGGCCCACTAGAGGCCATTTACCATTACCCCGGGCTTCAATGTGTTGCGCCAAATAATTCATTTTCAGCCTGTCGCTTTTAGTTTCAACAACTGGCAACTGAATAACTTTGTTTTGGTCCTGCATAGTTTGGTTTGTAGCATGCTTTTAGGCGCGCGTTTGCATGCATTTGTAGGCATGTGTGTGTGTTTGTGTGTTTGTTTGTCATACACACACACAAAAAATAGCTATAAATTGTTCTTCTGTCGTCTTCATTTGGCCATAATTGTTGAACTCTAACTAACCAGCTGGACCATGTTTGAATTTTGTATTTGCTTTTGTTTTTAACCGAAGTCTGTCGCACTGAATATCAGCCAGCAGCTGCTTTGAATTTATGTAAGTACATACATAGTATGTCTTTGTGGCCTTATTGGTTGGCTACTTGGTGGTCTGTTTGGGGCTTGCCACTAGTCTCCTAAACAAATTGTTGCGTGCAGTTTATAATAGAAGTGTTATTCTTTCATGTATCAGCAGAGTACATAAATACAATTTTCTATGGAAAAAGTTATCGGAAGATAACTTTGTAGAGATTTTATTCTAACGAGATTGCAACTCAAAGAGCTTATATATAAAAGTGTGTGTGTGAATTGCAGAGGCTGCTTCATGATGCTTAAAAGCCTAGCGAACTAGTAAAAGCTTTCAAAAGAAGCTTGCCTTTTAATTGATAACTTTTATAACGAGGAGCTTTTATCTTATTTTTAGGGCATGCAGTTTGAAGAGCAGTGTATTACAACAAAGGCACAGAAAATACCATACAACTTATACTTTGAGGGGGGGCGAAATTTTTGAAAGTAATGTGCAAGGAAATCAAGCAAGTGAAGGAAATTTTAATAAGCATTACTGACGAAAATACATAAGAATTAGGGTAACAGAAAGGGTAAGGAAATGTATTCAATAAGAATGGAAATTAATTTAATCCTAAAAAATTTAGTAATCGAAAGTTATCAAGTTAACGAAATTTATCGAATCGTCGATAGTTACCGATATTTATCGAGTTATCCATGTTTCATTGTAACCGCAACATATCGAATTATGTATTAAAATTGATCAATGTTTATTAAGTTGTCGAAATTTATAGACATAGAAACTTAGCTGTCGAAATTTACGGACAGCTATCGACCTATAGAAATTTATGTGATTATCGAAATTTGTCAAGTTAATGAAATTTATAAAGCTATCGATATTTGTTGAATAACATCAGTCAACACGATTTTTGGATCTGACTTCTACATGTTAAATTTTAGTTTCCCCTTCGCTAAAAATAAGGGAAAAAATTTTTTTTTTGATCAAAGGTATTTTTAGAAGTTACAAAATTCTACACAATCTGTTTACAAATGCGGCTCTAAGGTTTGCGTGACCACAACTACCCTCTATTATCCTTACTGAATACGAATAATTTTGGGAAAAAGCGCAGATGTCTTTTGAGAAGGATTTTCCGGGAAGGTCTTCCGGTTATTACAATAAGCCAATGCACACACACAAACAAACATTTATTTCCATTCCACTGAACATGTGTATGCACACATATGTTCAACTTTAATCTACCAACACACTCACTACAAATTCGAGATTATCACCTTTCAACAGGCGGTTGCTTTGGGTCCATCTTATCATCACTGCATACATACATACATACATGAATGATAGCAGCAGAACAAAAACAAACATGCACGAAGAGTACAGATAAAAGATGTCTTGTGATAAAGAAATCCACTGGGGACCAACTGATAAGAAGACGAAGCGCTCACCTACGAACTACTACTTGCTCTCTTAATCTCTCGCTCACTCACTAATTTTCTCTCACCTTGAACTCGCTTTTCTGCTCTACGAAGTGCGTGAAGCTTTCATCTGATTGCTTTTGGAGACTTTTCACCACCCGATGCAGCATCAAAACAACGCAACAGCTGAGTATTGTTGTGGGGACGACGTACTGCTAAAACGCTACAACAATAGCAGCAAAAACATGCGTACGCTAACTAATGAAGCAACAGCATCATGGGAGTCAAACGAATGGGGGTTCCATGCGTCGGCAGCATCCATCACATTGGTCTCCATTTCGGCATCGCCAGCCACAAGTTGCTACTTCGTGCCTTGTGCAACAGTAGCAGACGTGTTGCTTTCAAGAACGGACGTGGCAAACGGATCAAAAATAAATAATAAGTGGTCTAAGGTGTCTTAACAACCGGAAGCAGCACCATACATACATACATATCTATGTACACACATATGCACATAGAACCCATGGAATAAACCAGTTGGGGGGCGCATATACATACATATTTACAAAACTCAAATCTATGCATGTATTCGTGAAATTGTTGTATAGAAAACCGTTAAAAAATTTCGTTGCGTATTTTTCAAGTTTATTCAAACGAAAAGCAAATACAAATACGCGAAACCAGTGAGAGTGGTGTAAAGCGAAAAAAAAAACAGAAAAAACGAAAAAAGATCAAAAGTATGAAAAATGTCGGATAGAATAGCCTCAGGCTACGTTTTACAAAAAATTACAAAATTAAATTTCCGTGCTTGACGAGCAATCGACAGCTAAGAAAAACAAAATCAAATTACTTTTACAACAACAAGGGGTAAATAGTGAACGTTTTTTTTTTTGACTGCTGCTGTTGCGTGACAGTACGTCTGAAGTGCAGCCGAAGTCCGAGTAAATCGAGTCAGTTAGTCTTCAGGGGTGTGCAAAGTACATACATACCGACATACATACGTACACTTTCTGTTTTTGTTTTCTGTGGTTGGTGTTTTGCGCATTTGCCCACAAGTCAACACGTGTGTGTAGTGCGTGGTGCGTACAAAGTTGCTGCCTTGGCCTTGCAAGAAGCAGCAATAGCTGTGATGCCTTCGGCCAACCGTTTGTGTTTGCTGCTGGCTGTGATGTAGAAAATTGGAAATAAAAGAAATTTGTGAAAATTGGTGACTGGTTGTCTTAACCAGAAATGTGGCAATTTTTGTACATATGTATGTAGGTACGTGCGGATGAAAAAAAAAATATCAAAAGAAAAAATTTGCTGAATAACCAGGAAGTTGACACAAGTGCTTAAAAAAAATTTGCATGGAGTTGTAATAAACTGGTTGTTTTTGGATACAAATCGAAGAATAACCCAAAAAAATATTAAAAAAGTAAAATAAAATAAAATCAAATAATATAAAACAAAACAAGGTAAACTAAAAATAATATAATTAAAAAAAAGATATTAAATTTAAAAAGTTTCGAAATGGTTAATAAATAAAATTCCGTATTCAAAATTTGTATGATAAATATTTTCAAAAGTGAACTGATTGCTTAAAATGGCATTTAAGGACTTCATAAAAGATTCATTATATATCATCATAAATGCAAACGGTGCGCGTGTCATACAAACAAATAGTTTGTTTTATAAATTTATAAATTAAAAATTTATTCTAGTTTTGCTCTAAAATTAGTATAACAAAAGATTTTTTGCTGTTAAAAATTTTTAAAGCCAACTTTTGCAGTTTTTGAAAAATTACGCTCTAGCTTTATTTTTATTTTTTCATAGAACTTTCAGCCTTTTTTCAAACCCGCTTTTTTACTTATTTTTTAAGATATTTCCGATAAGATTGTTGTAAGTAGCAGTTAGAGGGTTAAATATTTTACAAAAAAATCTTAGCATAAAATTATACACACAAAAGATGAAACTCTTCCACTTAATATTTGAAAGAAGTTGTGTATGTATATAAGATGATTAGTGTTGCCCAGTTGTCGTAATTCGACATCTTTTTTCCATACACTTTTTAAATTTGCTTGGCACCAATAAAAAACTTATAGCCCATCTACCTCACTAATTTTGTTAGGTGGACTGATATATGTACACATGTACATCCCTGTAAAAATAATTTAATAATTCTAGCAACCGGTTTCACCAGCAATTTAAATGGAAAATTATTTTATATTTTCTGTCAAATTCCATATAAAGTTGAAAAAATTAAACTCATTTTTCACTTAAATTGCTTTCATGAAATTGGCTGTAAGCATATTTTAAATTGCGTAAAAGCTGAACTGAAAAGAAATCGGAGTCCTATTATTTTCAGATATTTTAATTTTTACGAAAAATTTCTTTGGTATTAAATCTGTTGCCAAAAAATCAAGCTTCTAACGATAAAAATCGATGGATAAATAAACAAGTTTTGAATAGTCAAATAAGAATGTGCAATAATTTTTTGTACGAAATAGAAGCAGCTAATAATGTTACTCATACGCCATAACGTACTAGGCCATACTCATACATGGCGTACGAGCAGTGGCGTATTTGCAGTTTTGTCCGAGCTAGGCCCTATAGTACCAGCAGCCCCTTTCTAAGCTCCAGTTATGTACAACAGAAGAATTTATTTTTTTCCGACTTCTATTAAAATATATTATCGATAAAATAACACCGATCCCTGAATTTTTTACTACTTGTTTTCACTATGTCAAACTCTGTGTCATTTCTCATCAAATAAGTCAAAAAAAAAAATTGTTAAATAGGATTAAAAAGCTGTATATCAATAGATCTCGATCAGCATAGGTCATTATTCGTGTACATGCACTGCTAAATCGGCTATCGGTATGCTTTGGCCTATGTTATCATCGGTAGAGCTGTTAAAGTAGTAGAAGTATTGTACATATGTATAACAATCATGCAAATTGGTTAAGTAACCTAAGAACATTTCAAAGTTAAATTACCTAATAAATTATCATAAGCTTCAGTTGTCATGGCAACAGTAGCTTTTTATAAAAATTACCAATATTTTTGCCAGTTTCCAAGCGATCCAGTATCGCATTTCAAGGTCTTTCAGCGCCCTTTATTGGTTGCAGTTGAAAACTGAAAGTTGGTATTGATATTATAGATATCAAAAGGAAAAGCTAAGGGGGTGCCCCGTTTTCTAGGATGTAATTTTTTCCCCCATACAAAAATTGGACTACTCTAATGTACTTAGTTAAAAGTTACTCATACAACAAGGAGAGCCACTTACATTTGCAATTTTGCTTTGAAATTCATTAAGGAGAATCTTAGTGCAAAAATTTCATGCGAGTACAATGGTAATAAGTAGGCTAAACAGATATACGAAATATAAGTTTTTCCCATGAATCTTAGTGAAGTTTTTTAACAAACACTTCTGCGGAATATCTTTAGCCTTTTTTAAGGAATACTTTTCTTAAAAATGTATTATTTAATTTATCTAATACTTCATATGATTAAATCATTCCCCTATTTTGTCTATGTCATTAAATTAAGTCAATTTTTTTATGGAAATTTCATTAGAAACAAGCCTTTAAATAAGACAAGCTTGTGTATACATACTTACGTATGACTATACACTTATTTTTAGGATATAAAATACAAGTTAATGCAGAATTTTTATCCTTTAAGCCAGCCGTATTTACATGAAAAATTGTACCAAATTTCAACAAAGAGCAATTAATCTTAATTTTCGCGTTTCCCTTTTTTTATTTTTTTATTTTTGACTGAGCATAAGATATTTTTTTTTAGCCGCAAAAGCGGCTTCCAAACTCATTAGATTACAATTTGAGCACAAAATAAATGCATAAAAAAGCGCGTGAAAGTGACAATGGTGTACAATTTGTTAGATTTATGAACACAATTTGTATATGCAAAGTTGTAAAAACGCTGGGGAATTAACAAATAAATGCATGCATGAGAGCCAGCAGCCACAGTCGGCAGCAAATAACAGGTTGGGTGAAGTCAATTGAAATTTAAATTTAACAAAGTTTTTTTTTTTTATAGCGTAAAGCGAAAAAGGGATTGCAATCATAATGAAAAAAAGCGTAGAATGTGCCGAAAGCAAAGTGAAACCAAATGAAATGTATTATTTAATTTGAATGCCAGCGGCTTAGTACGCGTTTAATGTCGTTGCACAACTTTTGTATGCACTCATACCAACACCAAAAAGATGCATACTTCACTTGCCAAAGGCAAAGTTACTTTCGTTTATATTAAGTTTGCATTTCCATTTTACTAGTGGCACTACGGCAACTATTTAACGCACATTGAAATATGTATGCACCCACACATGCGGTATGTATGTACATATCTAAGCCACCTAAACATATCTACTAATATGCAAATCAAAGGATAAAGCAAAAAGAAAACTCAATTTAATACAATGACCAGCTAAGCGTGTCAAAGGCAACAACTACGTTTCTTTAGTGCTAATGTGATTGATGCGTTTTGTTGTGGCGCTTTGACGTGACGGATTTACCCAACAGAACAGCAAAAAAAAAAGAGCGAAAAATTTGTTTAACAATAGCAAAGAAAAAGCAAAAAAAAAAAAGAAATGTTTCATGAAAAGATTATCCACAATGTGAATGTGTGAAAAAGTGAAAGGAAAAGTATTCAAATACAATATAAAAAAACTTGAGCTTAGTTATCAGCTGCTGCAAGCAAGAAAAAAAGAATCATGTTTACCAAAAACAACAACAACAACCACAGAAGCAAAAACTAAATTCTACAAATATAAACATCAACGCAAAAGTGGACGAACAGCAAAAACGTGGTGACTGCCGCCCACACGCGCCACTACTTTGGTAAACAACTCGCGGCAACTGCCAAGTGCCAAAGCGACCAAGGAACTAAATAAAGAAACTAAGCCGTCACACAATTTGCGAAGCCTTGCGCCATATTCAACCGAATGGCGAATAGGGTGTGAGTTCACTGCCTGCGAGCTGTTCAACTCACATACATAGCTTCGCCTTTGCTGAAAAAAAGGAGAGGTAAGTGCGCCGTTCGCTACTCATGTCCTGGGTATTAACGCTTCTTATCTCATTGTTGGCATATCGATGTATTTAATGTATTTGTATACAAGATACCATATCAGCTTGGTTAGCTGTTGATGTGGGTTGCTACGCGTCCACAATGGCAATCTAATTTAAATTTATATGCTTCTCTTTGCTACTTTGTATATACATACATACATACAAATGTAAACGTATACAGATATGGTTATTAACATTAAGAAATAAAATCTATATTTTATGGATATTTTTGGATTTTTTACTTAAACTTATTCTCGGTAAACGACAAACTTCCATGGCTACTTTTCATATATAAAACCTCAAAATAATGATCGAGAGAATTGCCTATTCGGAAAAATTATTTACAAAGGAACTGTGTTACATATAAAGTAGTAGGAGAGGGGCTTAATGAAAGGGAAGCACATTAATATATAAATTAGATAGTGAATGCATAGAATCATTGTAAAAAGTTTAAAAGGCTCAAAACTCTTTTGAAATACACATATCCGTGTAAAATGCTGAGGTATTTACATATTTATTGAGGTTAAAAAGTCAAGTCAAACTAAGGGGGCAGGTAACTGTCGAAATCCGACCATTTTTTTCAAGTTTTTAACAGTATTTGAGAGGCTTTCTAACCCAACCCAGCACGTCGTTTAACTTATAAGGTAAAAGGTTATTAAATTTTTTTATCTTTCAAGGTCCTTGGGGAATTTTGCCAGTACGTGGAATTGACCCAAACCAGTTTGTTAATAAATCTCGATCACTTGATTCATATCGATAATTTTATGAATTACAAAAAAACACTAAAATCCGATAACTCAACAAAACTCGATAACTCGACTAATTGCGATAATTGTCGATAACCGCGCATTTCAAGGTCTCTATAAATTTCGAATACTTTAAAATGTATATATCTCGATGTAAATCGATAACTAGATAAACTTTGTATGCCTCTATAAATTTCGATAACTCGCCACAGAGCCGCCTAAGTGGGCAAAAATCGAAAAATTCGTTATCTGCAATGTGAACTTTTTTGGTATTTTTGTAAAGACAATTTATCCACTAAAAAGGATTAAATAGACATTTCCCTAAATAATTAATTATATGCCGCCAGGAAGCCACAAAAAAAAATGTCAAAAATATATTCTTTGAAATAAAATTTTGGTTTGGCGTTTCTTGTTTCCATATAGATAGTAGAGAATTACAGGAATTAAAATTTTGGAATAAAATTAAACACAGGGAGCCCTTGCGGTGTTTCAAAAAAACAGTTTTTTAAAGAAAATTTCAAAAAATGCTAAATTCTAATGGAAAGAATAAAAAATATATGTAAAAATAGGTTATTTTTTTATTATTTTATTAAATAGTACGGATTTCTAGCTTTCAAAATAAGAAACAAAAACTAGCTCATTTTTTGCACTTTCTGAAGTAATGCGTTTTTCGCAAATGCATAAAATAATTTTTAAATTTTTTGTCAGTGCCTTGAGATCTGCACGATTTGTTCCATTTTCAAAAATGAAGTATCAGATTAAAAAGCTTGAGCTGTGGACAATAAAAGGTTTATTTTTTTTTGTAAGAGTTGCCACCTGTTAAAAAATTAGATTGGTAAAAATTGAATTAAAAGTTTTTTATCAGTTAAATGAATTATTAAGAGATGGGTATCAACCGAAATGTGTATTAGATACATGTAGAGAGTTGCCACCTGTTTAGAAAATCAAATTCCACTTGAATTAAAGGAATTAAAAAAAGGTAAAAAAAGTAATTGAAATAGA
>NW_016162798.1:0-40504 GCF_001687245.7 Rhagoletis zephyria | reverse complement strand
AAAACTATCAGATCTCCAGCGTTCGTTGGATAAAAAAATGAGATACCAAATGAAAGTGCATGTCCTTCGCATGTAAAAAAACTTTAATTTTTTTGAGTAGGGCTGCCACCTATTTAAAAATACTATCTTATCCTTACGTAGTATAAAGCAAAGCCAAGATTTTTTGACTACGCTAATCTCGTAAGCTACTGAACGGATTTGGATGAGATTTTATTTTATAAATTCTATATCGATACGAGTATTCTCTTTAGTGCTTAGCATTTCTATAGGGTTGCCACTTGTTTAAAAACTTATAAGATCCTTGCGTTCAATTACAAAGACTGAGATGTCAAATGAAAGCGCTTGGCCTTTAGATGTTCAATAATGTTTTATTTTTCTTTGAGTATGGTTGCCGCTTTCTAATAACTATAACATTTTCACCATTCGTTGGACTAAAAAATTAGATACCAAGTGAAAAGATGGCCTCCGGATGTGTAAAAAGCATTACTCTTTTTGAGTGGGGTTGCCATCTATTAAAAAATAACCAAAATTTTTATTAATTAGATACATAAGATTTTCACAGTTCATTCAAATAAAGAAACTCAAGTGAAAGGATATAATCTTCAGATGCGCCATGCTTTAATTTTTTTAGTGGGATTGCCACCTATTTAAAAATTAAAACAATTTGCGCAGTTCATTAATTAAAAAAAATTAGGTCTCAAAGGAAAGGGCTTGGCGTTCAGATCTGCAATAAGGTCTTATATATTCGAAGAGGGTTGCAACCTGTACGAAAAATTATAAGATATCGTTGGACTAAGTAGTGAGTAGTTAGATGAGAGGACTTGGCCTCTAGATGTGCAATAAGGTCTATTTTTTTTTTAAATAAAGTTGCCGGCGGTCTAAAAAATTATAAGATCCCCACCGTTCGTAAATTTTTTTATTTCTACCACAAATAAATTCTCCACCTTCATGACTTTGAGCCATACATACATAGTGCAGAAGCTTGTATTTAAAGCAACTTTTTTGCCGAATTTCAAAAACTCATTTTTCCTAAAGCTTCCATCTAACGAAATAAAACCGTTCTACTATATAGGTTTTTTGTTGGTTTACTCTTACTTAGTGTCACTGTGTGCTCCTCGCTTGCCCATACGTAAACACATAAAATTAATTAAATAAAGTAATTTTCCCATTGTCTGCGAACGAGTAGGTATTTTCCCACGCTAAATCACAACTTTCTATGATTAAATGGCTTCCACTTCTGTGGAGTCATGCGTAAACGCACACTCACCTACAACAAAGGCACACTTATCTTTGTTTGTGTAGGTACTTCACACGCTTATTATATATGTATGTATTTTGTTCGCCTAAATAAACACCAGAAAAGAAAATGAAAATGCGAACACCGCATTTGCTTGCAACTTCATTGCAATATTGTTTTCCAAAAACTGTTGTCATGGCAACCACAACAGCAAGTGCATAATCGTATATTGTGTATACCATATAATACAATCAAAATACACATATAAACACATGTATATAATAGGAAAATTATGCTTCATACAAGGGTAACTAAACAAGTCTATCGACTTCGTAACAAATATGTCATTTGAGTCGATTTGACGTTTGCTTCATAAAATGTGAAAGTTTTTATCATTAACGTACTCAGATCGTTTTACAGTACGAGTGCTCTTTGTTGTTTACCGTCACTTCAAAGTTTCAAGTAGGCAAAAAAATAATTACTTAAAGAAAAGTTTTTAGTTAGACGTGGTTTGAAGTGCGCTCGTACTTCGCTCGCCGATGAACATCGAAAAGGTCGTCCCATATCGTTTTGTATGCCAGGACGATGATTGAAAAGTGAGGCGGATCATTCACGCTCCTACCAGGACATAGAAAGAAAAGATCAATCAGCTGTATGAATCTTTCCAAAAAGAAAAAAAAAACAACAAAAGTGATCGCGAAAGAACATTTCCAAACAAATGGTCACTGATATAATGCGTCATGTGGCTATAGTGCTCTTTGATGGGATGCCATACAGCCCTAATGTTTTTTTTTTTCAAAAATCATGTTTTTGAGGTACCGACTTCATAGCGGGAAAACTGCTTCACCGATAGGTTAAAGCATTCGCAAAACTACAAATATAAAACGTGCTGAAGAATATCTCGAAAACCAACGGTACCGCTTTTACTGACAATATTTGTTATTTTCTTAAATAGTCTAAGAATATATTTAGTACACCTCGTAAGCATAGAACAAATAAAAAGTTTTTCTCTCTACTCACCGCGCACTTAGGTAAAATGGGCTTTGTTTGTATGCACATATGTGTGTGCATTGAGACAGACAAAAAAAAAACACATTTTTGGAAAAAAAAAACTTGACTGGCATAACGCGCAGCAGTGCACCGGCGACGCAAACAATCTGTTTGCCAACTGCAACTTTTGCCATTAATCACACCACACATACCGCCACGCCGTGATTCACAAACTCACATAAAAACGTAAATATGTATGTATGTATGTATTACATAAGTCTGCGTATATATAAAAATGATTTTATTTATATAGCAGTATCCTGCAGGCATTAGTTATTTAATGTGAGGTAAATTTTTAGTTCAATCGCGCTTACAGACAAATTTCTTGGTTTAATTAGAAGTCCATTACTCTATCGCGGTTCTAAAACCCAAGTTCGCAGATTGAGACTCTGATTTTGCAAAAAAAACAAGCTACTAACGAAGAAAATCGATGTATAAATGTAATAAATGAAAATGCGCAATGATTTTTCTTTAGTGAAATATGAGCAGGAAAGAATGTTGCTCATACGCCATGTATGACTATGCACGTGTATGGCCATGTAAGAGTTACATAGACTGTGTTTATACACGGAAACTTTTGTCGACGCGATTTTTCACATTCGCTATTAGTGTGGCTCGCGTCATTTACACACGGCGATTTCTTTGTATGCAATTGTTGTTGTCAGCTGTGAACCGCTAACTCAATTTACACATCGGTGCCCCTCTCCTTTCCTCGTCACGCTCTCTCCAATAAACGTCGAGTTGCCGCAACAAAAATCGTCATGTGTAAATGAGCGCACGGTCGCAAATAGCTGCAACTCTTTGATTCGAAATCTTCTCCCATTTCTTAATCATAACCCAAGCGCTGACCCGGTGTTAAGTTATTTGCGAAGTATTGAAAAATTGCAAATTTTCTGGGGAAATGAGTCAAGCTATAGCAAAAGATTCGCCGCCTGAAAAATTAAAAACTTTTTTTTTACATTTTCGAGAGAAGCTCCACAAGTAGAGTAACCTCCTTTTCAGATGCTTAGACTTCGAGGTTGAAAAATAGAATTATTACCCCAGTAAAATGACTATATATGCAATGCTTCTTTGGAATTTTTCTGTAAAGCAGTCCATACACATTTGATATGTTCGAGTGATTTATTGCAGCTCTAAGTAATTTTTAAATGCGTATAGCATTGTTCGTGAACAAATAATGCGAAATTGGATAATTTGAAATTCTTGAGATGTGTTGGATGTTGTGATGCCTTGTTTACGAACATTTTTGCAGCTTTTGGCATGACAGATATCCCATTGAAAGTTATGTCAAAAAGCCGGTTTTAATTTTAGAGGTGACTTTACTGTGACTATAACTACGGGCCTCTGCGTTTACGTTGCGTATAAGTAATTCAATACAGTTTTTTTTGCGTGTTTATGTAGAGACAATCCGCTGACAGTTAAATAGTTCAAAAATTCAATAGGGTAATTGTTGTGCTCCCGAACATCGGCAGAATTAATTTTAGCAACACTTAAGTATGATTTTTCTGCATTGATAAAAGAGCAATCATAGTTAATTTTTGGTAATTCACGAGAAATTGGAATATTCAATATCCAAGTGATTTGAGAAACTCTACAAGTTGAATTTCATGTGGGGACTCTCATATTCCGCGTCGAAGTCAAATGATGGAATGGGAAAACTTCAGACCAAGATTTATAAAAAGAGGGATTTCGACAAAGGGGCGTAGTGCATCCATAAGAGTGAAATTTTTAGTCAGCTTTAACTTCTAAACCCTAAGTCAAATGACTTTCAAATTTGATGCAAAGATCTATGGTAATGAGTTTCCAGCAGATGTCCCTGGAGCCGAGATATTTAAAGAATCGGTCTTTATCGTAGGACCTGGTTTAACGTGTACTAACTTTACGATAAGAACTGCTTCTGCAAAAAATGGACACAAAACATAGATGGCGCTGAAATCAAGGTATTTCTATACCCCCTAAGAAATTACTTTTTCGATGACTTAATGACGGATGGGGTTAAGTGTGTATACAAAGTAACGCATAATTGTTTGAGCGCCCCAGATATCCTAGGCATATCAACGGGTCCTTGGTGTATCAAGAAGAAGTTAGACGAATAAGAAAAACACTGGAAAACTCTTTCGTCCTGTGGAATAGCAGGATTATAGAAGAAGATTACGCAATCTCGGCAAACCTTGCATTACGTGCAGCTATTTCACAGGTGGAATTAAGAGTTTATAGCATCGAAAGAGACTGGTACATATACCATATACTTGACCTATGAGTGTAGAAGGTGCTGCTCTTCAGTCGTTTCAACCTAAGCTAATAATTTTTACTTCAAAATCGGTTTTTGCTTTTCAGTACTATTGGTATATTGGTCGACGAAAAAGTTCTTATCAGACGTCACGAAGCAAGCCGGCCATTTGCTAGTATGTATGTCCTTCATCAACTAATTGAAATAACTAAGGTTTTCCTCACCTTACCTGCCCTAATGTAGTAGATGTGACCTTTTTCTGTATAAGTGCACTATTTACCTGCGTAATTTCGAAGATAAGAGATTCAATTAAATTTGATTACTTACTTCTACCAGTTTTGTCTTGCTTAACTTTGCTGCTTAAACTTGACTTTATTCCTGTTTGTTTTTTACCCATTAAATTCGCCTTCGTCTTTATCGCTATTATTGTTATTGCTCTTTTCACTGTTGTTAGCCGTTGCTATTGTATCAGTTGTCCACTCATCTTTCTTTGAATATCCTGTTCTCTGTATCCCATATGTATATGTAAAACTCAGCTCAGCCCATTTGCTTGCTTTTGCTGGTTGTTTGAGTTTGTTTTGTTAAATTGATTGCAAAAGTTTTTGCTGTTATTGACTTTTCGCCAAAGCAACCTTCTTACGTTTTCTGTTTAGTCTGTCGTCCATTGACTAGCAGTCGTTCTCGGTTCTATGGATCATTGTTGGGTTTGGGTCGTCTTTGATAAGACGCACGCGCACATTGTTTTTGTGTGTACTTGTTGTTGTTTTCTTTCATTATTGTTATGTACATATGTGCTTACTTTAATATTCTTCTGTCTTTATTTTATTTGTTCGTCATTGTGCTAATAACTTTTTGTTTTGTTCATCATTTTGCTGCAAAACTTCAACTTCTTCGGAGTTTTGGGATTTAGCTTTAAGGATTTGCATGCAAACGCAAGCTTAATATTTGTCAGACCATGTTCATGTATTTGTTTTATTATTTATTTATAGAATAGACAATGGCATAAAATTTGGTTTAAAAGTGCAGCAAAGATTCAATACGTAAAGATGTTGCCCTGATTATGAAGCTTTTTACCTATATATAATTAATTAATCGTATTGATATTTTAAGACGCACTTTTCGCTCAAATATCGTGCTCATAGTTACTTCAATATTCACTTAGGAAATGAAATACTTAGGATCTACTTAATTGGGTAAACTGGGGGATATCTCCTACGTGGGAAACCAACAACTTATCATTCAAGCAGCAATCAAGAAACTTTAAAAGCTATCCGCAATAATGTAAATATAACTGATATATTATGGCTTTAAGTAGGTATTGAAAGGCTAGAGCAATGAACCATCTAGATTTTTGGATGGCCTAGATTTTATTTTAAATTAAATATACAGATTAGTGTGCCTCAGAAATGGCTCTTAGTAGCTTCTTCTCTATATACATTCTCTCAAGGGATGAAATGACGAAAACTTGAAGTTAGGGTTCGTGGAGGGGTAGTAAAAGAAGCTCCTCACCCTTGCAAAGCTACAAATCTCGAGATTAGTAGGGGATCTGACAGGCTATTGTGCGATTCGTGTTCGACGTAAAGGCCCGTAAATCTTCCGCAAAATCTTTTTCTCGAATACTCGACATGCCGAAACGCCGAAACACGAAAACTTATAACTGGATCGTAGATTGTGGGTCTGTATACCGTTTTTCTAGATCGGGTAATTTTCAAAAGACATTTGAATTTTTATGAAAAATAATTCAAACTTTAGAAGAAATCAATCATTTGTAATAATTTTTCATTTGCATTAAATGTTATTTTGCAAAAAAATCAAGCTACTAACGACGAAAGTCGATGGAGAAATAACAATATGCTATTGCATTTTTTTCTCAAATATGAATAGGAAATAATGTTACTCATACGCTATATCGTACATGGCCGTACGCGAATATACTCTTACATGAGTATGAGTATGAGTAACATTTTCCATGTTAGAGTTTGATCTTTTTTTCGATCGCAATGTAAACTTAAAATTTAAGTAACCTGGTCTAGAAAAACGGTATACAGAACTGTAATCAACAATTCAAAATTAAGTTTACGTGTTTCGGCGTTTTTTGTGTCATTTTAACGTCGCCACAGTGTAGTCGAATAGAAATATAAAAGGCGGGGAACCACTTGATCAAAACTTATATGTATGTATATCTTTTGTCTCAATCAGTACGATTCATTGACTGGAAATGGTACAACCCTCTGCATCAGGACACGCATACTATTTTATCTGGTGCTACTTGTAGAGAATTACCAACATAAATATACATACTTAAGTATGCTCATTCGCCTGCATGGTTGCATAAATAACGGGTGATTTTTTTGAGGTTAGGATTTTCATGCATTAGTTTTTATAAATGAGCATGCCTGAAAAGCACGTCTTCTCAATTACTACGCCGTCTCAAGTACGTACCGACGATCTGAATCGTTAAGTTTTTCAATTCAATTCAATCTGCCACTACCGCCAAATAAATGACAGCCAATTAAGTTAAATGACATTAAAGTGATACGTTGCGCTTTTTCATATACGCCTGTAACTACATACATACATACAATCTATGCAATCAGTCAGATAGAGTCGGTCTGTGCTTGTGTTTGCATGTATGCATGCACATACATAGATATGTATGGCACTCACTATTCGTTTCATATATACAGCCTCCAAACAGCCTCCGTACGGCACACCTTTGCCACCTTTTTTGTGTCGTCTCCGCATGGTATTGCCAACGATTTATTTTTTATTTTTTGCTTAACCTGGTTAGCAGCTGACATTGCGCGCAATTGAAAGTTGATGTTTTCAATTCATTTAAATTGCCGCCATCGTTGCAGCTCAGGATTGTTGGTGCCAGGGACAGAAGTGGGAGAAATGCCCGCCTACTTTTACATTGCAGTTGGCAAAGTGTCAAAATATAAATATGTAGTATACGGCAGAAGGCGCTTAGGTGCAGATGACGGTCTTGCGACAACACATGCTGCTGCAGCCAAGTCATCGCCATGACGATCACGCTGCTAATGGTGATGAAGTTGCACCGTTAATAAGGCAGAGGAGTAGATAGTTGTCTACGGTTGTCAAAAGCGCGGAGGCTTATATAACTTACGGGCTGAAATAGTAAGTACATATGTATATTAGACTGAATTGTTTCCTTTGCGCAAAAAATAACGTTTGCAACTACAACTCTAACTAATTTTAATTCTACACAATTTTTACGTCATGAAAATTTCCACTTGATGTAGCCAAACCTCAAAAACAGTCAAAATAAAGTTGTCTTATTACATTGTTTTTATATACTACTAGCTTTTGCCAGCAGCTTCGCCCGCGTGATGTTTGGTTTGACGAAATTCTTTTAAACGTAACAAAGAACGACACATGGAGTGCCCAGATGGGAGAAACATGGAGGGCCCAGATGTATTCCTGCAACTTTAAGTGTTTGTCCTTGACTTTTACAAATTGTTATCGGGAGGGCTACTTTTAACCGAAACTACAAAAGTTTAAACTGAAATGGCATGTTTGTTGGTATCAATACTGATTGTCCTTTGGCCCCGCCAAGGATGATGGTGGCTTGCACAATGTCTCTTCAGCTCCGTAATGCATACCGTATGTTCCCCCTGGTGCGTCCAAGAAATAAAAGCCCCCTTCTCCACTCTCCTCGTGGTTCACAATTTTATGGGAAAGCTGCCTTTGCTCGCGAAATAGTTTAGTTTCTGTTTCGTTGACTTGAGCCGCGAAGTTTGTGGTGATATAATTTAACTCGTGGTGATAATAATAACTAATTGGACAGCTCACGCATTTGTCCGTTTATCCACAATTAGTCTCAGAGCTTTGTCATCATGTGCTATTTCTTGAAACCTGTGGGCGATGTCTTATAAATGCAGTTTTATACTTTTCCTACTTTACTTTTTGAAGTCCACAAAGCTTACTAAAACCTCTCCCATTTGACCCCTGTATTTAAATATTTCATTCAACTTGTTGATTAAAATGATTTAAAATTGCTAAACGTGCGACAACTATTTCAAAAATATTTTCGAAAGAAAGCTTTCTTAACCTTCTGTCGTTTGATACCCATATTAAAACCTTTCGTTTAACTTTTTAAGTATATTTATTATAAATTTCCCAAGAGGCGGCAACACTCTCCAAAAATATTTAGAAATAAATTTGTCTGAAACCTTTCTAATTTGGTGCCCATACTAAAATATATGATTTAAATAGTTAATTTAATTGATTTTATGTTGATGAAAAGGTGGCAACTCTCTTCAAAAATATTTTCGAACCTTTTGTTTCACACCCACATCGTTGTAATATTTCATCTAACTTAACAAATAATTGAATTTAACTTTTGAAAAATTTACAACCACCTTCATAAAAATATCCTGTATGTTAATCCAGGTCAGGCCCAGGCCTATAACAACAAACATATACACTCCCTAACTCTCAAAATTTCACATTTATATTTATCTAATATTGTAGGTTTGATAAAAATTATTTTAAATTTATAAACGGGTGGTAACTCCCTTCAAAAATATTTGCGAAATAAAGCTTTCCTTAAAGTTGTCGCGATACTTCAACCACACTAAGTACAGTTATTTAGACAGATTCTGAAATTCACTTCCGAGTGCAAATGACTCCAAGTTCACTTTGGATACAAATACGCTGTGCGACAGCCGAAACCAGCCCGAACTTTGTTAACATTTTTTGAAAGTATACCCATCCAATATATAGTAAAACACTCGATGGATTTGCAAAAGTTAGCTCGTATTTTTATTTTATGTCCTACTAAAATTTTCATGTCCCAGCCTAAGTAGTTTTCGAAAAGAAAGTCGCTAAAATGGTTTAAATGAATGTCTAGTAAAATTTCATGGGAAATATTTTCGTAGAACATTTTAACCCATTAGCTACCACCTAAAAGGGTCGTTTTGACCCTTACTTCAAGAAAGCCCGCAAAACGCAAATTTGGAAGGTCGTTGGAAGGTAGAAACTTATTCTTCGGAAAATTCTACTTGGGGTCTGCTCAGGCAAAAACTTTATGCCACCAACGAAAAAGTCTCTATAAAATTAAAACAAAAATCTATGCCAAAAAGGAAAACAGAGACTTTTACGTTGGTGGCATGAAGCTTTTGCCTGAGAAGACCCCTAGACTAGTAATGTCCAGTTCTGGTAAGGGGAATTCGGGAATTTTTGTTTTCCTTGCGGGCAAGTTAAGTTCGGTTTTAGAAGGGTTAACTCCGAGCATATTTTGTATTGCGCCAGTGCCGATGCCATAAGCTCACCACTTGTTGGCAAGAACTTGCAACTTGTAGGCTACTACCTTCTTCTAGCTTTAAAGTTCATTTAGCATAAATCAGTAAAAATCTGGGGATACAATATAATACCTATGAAGGAGTTACGCATAAGTATGCTGTGCCTGTCAACCATTCGTCTATTAAGTACACTTTTCTTGCAACAGCTAGAATTACAGCAAATAGTAATATAGGATTAATTTAACATACATTTATTAAAACATACTCATGCCTGAATAAGAATTGTGTTTGCTCTTCAAAATGCCCCCTTTTGCTGCTCAAGCAAATAAGCGCACTGTCATTTGCCTTCGAAAAGCAAATAGTTACGCTCGGAATATTCTCAATTTTAATTTGAGTCAAATAAAATTCCTCACTGTATACCAGAAATTCTTACTCGCCACGACAACAAAAGTTGAGCTGTTAGCTTTTTAGTCCTCTGAAATATTTCAATTTTCCTCTGCGGCATTTATGCACACTTACGCCCATTGCACGCCTCTATTCGTACGCTCACTTTACTTTTATGTCGTTTAGATTCAGTCACACTTTTGTTTTGCAGCTTCTTTTGTACTGCAGTTGTGGCGTACGCCTCGTGGGAGGACTTTTGTCTCAGGATGAAGATTATGCGCGCCCACACACATGCTGTGCAAATAGTTACATATACAAGTTTCATGTTGTGTTGATTTTTGGCTCGGTAGCTGTGGCAAAAAGGGATATTCATACATAAATACATATGTAAGCTTATCATCTTATACATATTTAAACACATATGGGAATTTACGTTTAAATCATCTTATGAAAGCGTCTGTGAAGATGTATTGTGTTACGAGTGCTACACGCGCCATCGACATGAAAGAGTTTAATTTGACACAAAATTCTACAACAAAAATATGCAAATTGCGCAGGAATGTATGCGCCAAAAAGGCGGACATTCATTTCTATAGACATAGTTGAATAAATTTATAATCATATCGCCAGCTTATAGGATCATCCAAATTAATGAAGAGAATTTTAGCTAGCACAACTGACAAAAATATCATTGCGGCCTAATTTTAACAATTCAAATAAGTTCAGATTTAAAAAGATATTAAAAATTTTAGCATTCAAAGAGTTCTCCGAATTAAAATGTTTAGACTAGTATTTGTAATATGACTTTTCTGAAAAAGTCAATACTTATCTACTACGAGTATTATTAAAAATTTATAGAATTTGTTGAAATTTGAAATTGTTGTTTTTAATAAGCTTTTGCATATTAATTCCCTGGTACAATGTTATCATCCAGTAAATCATTCTGAACAGTCTTAATTACTTTCTCTTTTGTGTCCTCTTCTCATTCTTCGTACGTCTTCGTACCTCCATGGAGGTGGAGCTCCACCAACAAATTTCATATAATATTGCGTGAGAAGATTTATTTCCAAGCAAGCACTTTATATCGTTAGATTTGTTCCTCTGATTCGATTAATAACTGTTGGCTGAAGATTTGGAGATTATGTACTTAAAACGTGAATTTTTTGCCAAATGATCACTCAAATATTCGAAAATGTCTCCGTCAATTAAGCAGCCGGATTCTAACTTTTGCTATCGCTAAAATGCTAAAATGCTAAAGCTAAAATTTCATCCGAATTTTCGACAATCTCCAAAAATTGCGATTCCGTCCTCCTTGTCGCTAAAAATTGCCTAGCCTATATTTGCGTGACCTAGTTACTTACGAATAAAAAATTAACTTTGCGTTTATGCGGCAATGTTTAATATTTTGCAAATTGTTATTTACAAATACTAAATACGTGCGTATAAACGTAGAAATAAATAAATAAATAATATTCGCAAAGAAAATTATGTTACCAGCGGTCAGTGAAGAAGAACTTTAAGTAAATGTGCCACAAAGCAGCATTAGTACTTTTATTATAAATAATATGGGATGAAAATTATGTGAAAATGAAATGTTTTATGAAGGGAATATATTCTGCCAGACAACATGAAGTGTATATTTTTTTAAATTTAAAAATTTCAATACAGCTATAATTAATCCTTGACAACTTCCACTTCATTACAACTTTTCATAGTATTTGCGTGCATAGGGCAATGAGAAGCCCATATTTTTCGGTAAAAAGAAAACACTATAAGTCTAACAACACTCAAAGGTGCCTGTCACACCATCAATACGGATCGCGAAAAAAAAAATTGCAAATTTTTTGTAAACTTGTTTCATTTGTACTATTAAAGTCTCTTATTTCGTAGAAAAACAATAACAAATAATATTAATAAATAAACGAAAATGTGTAATAATTTTTTGAAGTATGAAATAGGGACAGGAAATAATGTTACTCATACGCCATATCGTACATGGCCGAAGTCGTGAGTGAGTAACGCTCGTATGTTTACTTTTTTTTTTTTTTTGATTCCAAACCACGCCCACAACGGCATACGAATCGAAACATTCCGAAACAAGAACTCCTTAAATTTTTGTGTATTTAAATTCCTGAAAGTTTGAAAAAAAAATACTAAATGAAGATACGTACAGACAAACAAACAGACTACCTTACTATAGAAAGGCCCCATATCACATCGTCTCGCTGAAATACAAAAGGCCCTAACTAACTAAAAAGCCAAAATTCACCTTTTGATGATGCATTGTAAGTCCCCATATCGTTTTATGTAATACTAATTTTTATTTAGCTACGTCTATTTTACCTTATACATATATTTAGTTTATATATTAAGGTAACGATATCTATATAACCAGATATGATGTAGCGGAGACAAGAACCAAAATCAATCTAGCTTTATATCACTTCAACTAGTTGTCGGAATTCAATATATAAAGTATCGTTGGAAAGGTACTGACCTAAAGAATAACACTAAAAATGGTATGGGTGTACAAAAGCAAAACAATTTTAATACCGCAATGCTTTCAGCTAATTTTTAAGCATTCGAAGTGTCATTTCTGAAACTTGAAATCATTTTCTGGATGCACTCTGCGAGACATTTTCATTGATACCTAAATGTTAGACGTCAGCATAAAAACTTCAAACTCTCGTCTATATGTACATATGTATGTATATTTCAGCACGCTACTGAGACTGCTATCGTCACTCATGCGTACTGCCGTGCGCTGTGATAAGCGTACGCTGTGATATGTATGTATGTACATAAGTATAAACATTCTACTAAGATCACGTTCTCGACAATATCTGGCTAATACATTCCTTTGTATGAACAACTCACTCACTCACTCACAGACTCACTCTCCATACGCAAGTTAAACCGTTGACAAATCTAAATACATATTTTTTTATCAAACGCATTCATCCTCATACACATTTACATATGTATGTACGAGTTAATACACAATTGCACAAATATTTTGCATCGCCGTCGAATATCTTTCCCGTTTGTCGCTGCAGTGATTGCGCGCAATGCGTAAAAAATATGCTATTTTCATTTCCGAATTCCTTATCACGCGAAAATTTGTGTTCTTTTTTTTTTACTTCTCACAAACTACCGCACCATTGAAGCATTCACACACGAAAAATTCCCGTTGCATAAGTGCACAGATTGTTTGCGCAATTTCGTTATTTGCCATATTTTCTCGTGGAAAGTGGGAACAAAGTACTGAAAATGTGCTGCAGTCTTGTAGATGATTCCTCTTGTTGTTGTTGTTATCGTATGCAGATTGGCATTTTCTCGGAGTAGTGTTGTAGCACGATATGCACGCGCACGAAATACTATACACACGTACATAAATTAAAGTGTGCACGCACCCTGTAGGGAAGAAGGCTACTTAGTTGTGAACTGGAATAGCTTTTCCNTTGTTGTTGTTATCGTATGCAGATTGGCATTTTCTCGGAGTAGTGTTGTAGCACGATATGCACGCGCACGAAATACTATACACACGTACATAAATTAAAGTGTGCACGCACCCTGTAGGGAAGAAGGCTACTTAGTTGTGAACTGGAATAGCTTTTCCTCAATTTTTCCATGCTAGCGACTGGTATTTCTGGCATGGCGATGTCCTCATAAACGGCAATTGTCCGGCTATACATCAGCATATACCAGTAGAAATAGTAGTAGCATCATACCAGTTTGCTGCATTGTCTGCCGATTCATCACCAATGAATGGAATATGTATGCTATTTTCAGTGTTGCCAGTTTAATCGTTTTGCGGCTAAATTTGGCCCCATTGAATTTCAGCCCGAAAAATTTGTTTAAAAAGCCAGCTGATTTTTTTAGCCGTTTCTCCAAAAAATATTAGCCGTTTTTAGCCGATTTTGTTAGTCTCATATTTCCTTATTTCAAATTAAAATTGAAAATTGCACAATTTTACGAAGAATATCAATGGTGACAGATTTACCATTACCCTACTTTTTGCCATTATCTATGTTGCAACAAAAAAAAGTCCCACAGCGACATTCAAATAGCTGCAGAAGTTAAGTTGGACAGATCTGATGAAAGATGTTATCTCCTTACTTTAGGAATCGTTTACTTGCTGTTATTGGCAAGTAGGTTAGGTTAGGTGGCAACCCCGTGTAACCGAAGCTCACTTAGACAATGTCAGATTGTCCTTGGTGATACCACAATTTGGAACAGCCCCCTAAAATTTAACGTTAAAACGCTCCGAGCCGATATGTATTTACGAATATGGCTGATCTCAGTGCCCCATAGCTCCTCGGGGCTATTTAGAAAGTGAGACCCAAAGTATTTCGACCTTAGCCTCGTAAACGCTGGGCACCTAAGAAGGTAGTGTTGAGGTGATTCTACCTCGTCCTCTTCCAGGCAACTGCGACATAAGGAGTCCGGGAGAATGTTTAGCCTTACTGCGTGAATATCGATAGGAGAGTGACCCGTTAAAATCCCCGCCAGAAGTGAGAGCTGTGGCTTAGTGAGTATGAGGAGTGCGGTATTCGCCCAGCGCTCGCTGAGCTGACATGAGTCCCGTCTGTCCAGGAGTGGACCGCAAGTGATCAGTGGCACCCCCAGCCGCTCTTTATCCGGTCTTTTAACATTTCACAGGTTCCTTCCCTGACCAGCTCGTCGGCCACGCAGTTCCCCCCATATTTCACTGTGACCGGAATCCAAATAAGCCTTAGGCAGAAGTTTTCCGACGCGGCCGAAAGAGAGAGCAGACATTCCTTAACCAAGTTAGAGCGCACCTCTAACGAACTGAAGGCCCTGATAGATAGCCTTACCTTATTGTTGTTTTACCACAAAAAATTTCATTAAAAAACTCAATTTCAAGCTGAATTAAATTATTAAATAAAAATAATTTTTTTTAATCATGTCATTTATTGTATTTTTAAATTTTGTTGTTTTAAAAATATATGTTTTTAATTAAATTAAATTTTTATGACACTAACTGCCGGTTTCACCAGCAATATGTATATGTAAATGAAAAATGATATTTTTCTTCTGACAAGCTATAATAGCCCATTCCACGAAAGCATTTTAAGTGAAAAAAAAATTTTATTTGAATTTAATATGGAAGCTGACAAAAAAAAAATAATTTTTCATTTAAATTGCTTTGGAAAAACCGGCAGAAAAATATTTAGGTGTATTTCAAAATGAAATTAAATTCACATATTTGTGACTTAAGTATACTTAAATTGAAACCGTTCATATTAACTTATATTGATTTAAATAGAAAAATCACCTCAAAGCGAATTCGAACCTGCGATCTCAGAACCAGAAGCGGTAGTCTGCATGTGGTAGTCTTCACAGCCGACCCTTGTGGAGAAAAGCAATTGCATAATTGTATTTTAGTTTTGACATTGAAAATACAAAGGAAGATGCCGCTGGTCACATAAATTGTTCCAAATTATCAAACTGGTAGGTCACCGCTTTAGCTCAAACCATTTCGTGAACTGGTATTTTGATTGACTGGTTTGATTTTTCACTACAGGGCACTAACAGCTACATATTTCGCTGAAATCAAAAACCGTTGCATACTTACCAGCGCACTCGCAACACGGATATATGTATGTATGAACATAAGTATGCACTACAGGTGTATTCTTTTGCAACCGTGCTACAAAAGAACACTCGGTAAACTAATGAAATACATGTAAATCAGCAATAGAAACTCGCGACCTGATTGTGTTGTTAAGAATACTGCGCTATTGTTAGTGGTCGATGAAATGGTTAATTCATATATTAAACAAATATATTGGTATGTCGCGCACCTACTTCGCGAAATTACTAATTTCAGTTGATTTTTATGCATAAAGCCCATTAAACCAATCACATGTTTCATGGGAGCACCCATAGTGTGGCCCATGTAGCTAAGCGGAAATTTTAACCGAGTCAAGTATTGTTTTACCATTCGCTTACAAAGAAACGAAGCTTTGAATTCCCAGCGCTCTCTTATCTGCTTGACTTGCAATCGGTCTGTTTGTCAAGTTGATAGTTTTTCTTATTATTTTTTATGTTCTTTCGTTCACTTCGCAGTGGTTGTAGTTTCTTGGTTTAGTCGCATGTCGCCTGCTGTCGGTAGCAGATACCTTGGGTTGACTCGCCTTGTTTGGCGTAAGCGTATAAATTAAATATTTTTCGTTCTGCCAGTTGCAACAATCCTCATGAGCAATGATAATTTTGTGATTTCACACCAAAAAAAATCAACGACACAAGAAGCAAGCTGCTTTAAAATAAAAGTAGTTACCTAACAAGAGGTCATTAGAACATTTAAAAGTAAATCAAAACAAACTTAAGGAGTAGAATAAACCTGCATAGGGATAGTCAATTATAGATTTTTATGAAAAGCTCACACTCTCAAGCGTAGCTAGAAGAATTGACAGGGCTCTAAACTGAGTTACTAATACGGCAGTGTAAACTGACGTTGAGCAATTCCACCAGCTCCGATCCGTTTGCTGCCAAAGGGGGTTTCAGACAAGGTGACTCCCTTACGTGAGATTTCTCTAATCTGATGTTGGAGAAGATAATAAGAGCCGCAGAAGTAAACTGCTCATGCACAATACTTTACAAGGGCGTTTAATTGCTGGCGTATGTCGACGACATCGACATTATCGGTAAAAAAAGGGCCATGTCTGTTCTGCTTTTTCGGCATTAGACAGCGAAGCAGAGCATGGGCGAGGACAAAACGAAGTATATACTGTCATCACACAAACAGTCAGAGCATACGAATATTGATCCACGGCTCTATTGACAGTTACAGGTTTAAAAAAGTAGACGACTTCTTTATTTGGGAACACCAATAATAGTTGCAATCCCGTACGAGTCCTGACTACTCAGAATTTACAGGAAATCGATCCCGTACTCAGTTCTCGGACTATTGAGAGGACAAACAAGAGCGTAAATAACGGCCTCCCTCTGTAAGAAGTTACTAGTTTTAGTCCGAAGATTTTTTGCTGGTAAATGTGTCAAACGATCAGTTGTATGGTGTTTGACAACTAAATTGTAAACAAAAGAAAAGTTCTTAATTACTTTTTTAAGCGGATTCTAATGAATTTGAAAATATTTTTGGTTATGTTACATGTGTGAGCTGAGTGAGCTTATATATAAAATAAGCAAAAATTTACAACCAAAATTTGGAGGTTATGTTGAAGTTGTCAGAAGTTTTTTACTAGAAAGCGATTCCGTACTTTTCTCTCCTTCGCTCTAAGCGAATTTTTTTTGACAGTTTTACTAGTTTTAGTCCGAGGAATAATTTTCCAATAATGGACCAGCCTTGGAATAAAAAAGGTGATTAGGAGGTGTAGAAGCGGTCGCCCTGATTTTAAATCTGAATGTGCCTCTCTGGCGGCTTATAGTTTTTAAATAACTAGTAGTTAAAGATGCAAAGACAAAGTTTTAAAAAGTCCTAAACACATATGTAGTTTTCTTGCGTGAAAAATCCATTTAATTTTCTACAAGAACCGAATAAGGCATTTGAATTTTTTTTTAGAGTTCATTTATGCTCTTCTCAAGTCAAAAAAGAAAATCAAATCAAAGATTAAAATGAAGGTCATTCAAGCATTTAGTAAATACTGATAAGTATATCCTCACTTCAAAAACGACTATCAAAAGTAAGATTTTTGATCTATTGTCTTTTTTTAGTTGATAAACGCATGAAGTGAACTTAAAGAAAATACAAAATATATTTGTCGGTTCTTGCGACTATGGAAAAGTGTTTAAACTTTTAAAAATTTCATTGCATATTTTTTGTTCAGGAAAAAAAAAATCAAAAATCGCTGTTCTTGCACACGTTGACGCAATCTTTTGAAGAACACTCTAGTATTCGATTGACATTACGCAGTTAATACAGACAAATCCATATAAAATTATTGGATTGCGGTAACCGAAATCGGCGGATGGAAAATCGCATTGAAAAATTGCTGGCTTATAAGACTTTATGCAAAGAAAGCTGGCAGCCTGACGTTTAAAATGCATAAACACTTGAACTCACACTCTCGTATGTACATATATGTTCCCCTTTATGGACGTGTTTGTAGTATTGGTATAAGTGGGTATGTGTGGCAGAGCAACAACCAGTATTATTCTTCTGAACACCCAACACGCTTTCTCTGCATACGAATTCTTAAACGAAAAAAGCAACAAGAATATAATATATTCGAATGACAAGGAGTTGAGTGAGTGTGTATAGTGTATAGTGTATAGTAGTGTGTACATATATCCTGACAGAAGTAACTTGTAATGTGTGCTAGAAAACCAAAAGTAATAATGCAGACGTTGAACCAAGATATAAGGAAATGAAATGCGGAAAAAGCGGAAATGACATAAACGCATTCAAGATGGCGCGGTTTCCTTCGCAGACACTACTTTAGTCATACACTCTTATGTACATATGTATATAAACATGTGAGTTCTAAAATTTTTAGCTGAATGTAATAGAAGCTAACTTACGTCTACCAACATATATATATATACATATAAACTTATATGCTGGTGCACATGTCGTTTGAGTAACTTAAAAAACGTGGAATGCGAGCTGAGGTACGTATGTACATACACTGCCCGTCAGCAGAATGGGTTGAACACGATTTTTAAATTTGGTTACTCGCTAATTTTACTGTATTCATCGCAGGTGGGTTTTGTAAATACAGTATTAAAGCCAGTTTCATTCACAAGCAAACAATACCAAAAAAGAACCACCTTAATACTACATTTTTTTCGTTTTTGCATAACTAATGTGGAGAAAATATAATTTATTCGCTACCCAGAATAGGTTGAGTGCAAAAATCTTGTTACTAGGAAGGCATTTGCCAAATGTTGTAATCAAGTTTGAACGAAAAAAATGGTCAAAAAGGACTATTTGAGATTAAGTTTTTAAATTTCTTAACTTGCTTGGAACTCTAGTAATTGCACCGGTTTACAGAAAAAATGTTCCATGGATGCCATTGTCCAATTCCTATGTATGTAGAATTGCTTGAGGATTCCGAAATCGCGTTAATTTTTTCGATGGATAGGTTTTCGCGATATTTGCAATTTACCGTTATTTCACTTAATCACGTACAGTGACAGATAGATGAAAAGAAAGTAGCAAAATGCAAAATGATATTATTTTTAATAATTTTCATTTAAGATACAGTTTGATCCATAATAGAAACCACATAAATAAAAATTTCAAAGCTCGCACAAAGTTAACAAAAATGAATCAAACTTAAAAAAAAAATGAATAAAATTATCAAACTTTTTATTCAGAATTTGTAGAAAATTTTCCAGTAAGGAGTTTGCAGTTTCAAATCCCTAAAAATTACCGTTGATTTTTTATAATTTCTTTGTGCAGGATTGTGCGGATTTTTTTTTATATAAATTTGTTCATATATGTACATATCCCTAACCGCCAAAATAACGTAAACGACATTTTTTTCAAAATTTTATTTTTAATGCAGAAATATTCCTAGAAATATATCTATTCTGCATCAAAAAGAAAATTTTGAAAAGAATGTAAGAATATACTTAACACCCTTAACAAAAAAATTTCTAAAAAATCAAGGATAATTTGTAGGGACTTGAAACTTGTATATCATACGAACTAATTGAAAAATCTTAATACGAATTGTGGAAAATTAAAGCTAACAAAATTCTCCATCGTTTTTCTTCATTACTAGCTTATTTTTTTTTTTGTAAAGGAACAGGCTTTCATACAAAAGCAAAAATTTTACAACTATTCGCTATGTTTTTATTTTTCCCCTGCTAAAGTTTGATTTTTTCATCTTTTCATAAAAAAAAGAAAATAAAAAAAATTGGAATTATTAAATAATTTCTCAGAAACTATAGTGCCAATCTAAAAGTTATGTATGTGTACACGGTTTATGGAGAATTGGATAGAGGCATCCGTGGAACAAAAAAAAAAAAAAAAACAAAAATTTGTGATCCAGGGTAATTAGCATCATCGCCAAATCAATTTAGAGCTGCATTTCATAGAGAAATGTGGGCCTACAAGACTCGCTTCCATATTCATCGGGCCTCAACGCAGTGAAAAATGTGCAGGATTTTTTCCGGTAGACAACACAATGATAAAAATAGTTAAATTACAAATTTCTAAATCTGTCAGTATCCTTATACAATTTTAAATAACCTTAAAATTCCATATTGGACTTTATTCCAACCCATCAAGTTAATAGCGTAGCTGTTACTAAATAATTGTAAAAACAGATTTGCATGAAAATAATTTTTTTGATTCTAAATTACTGATTTATCAGAATTTAAAATTTTGTTTTTCAAGCTTGTGAATTCAACTAGCTTTAATATTGCATTTACAAAAACCACTTGCGAGTAACCAAGTGATTGCACCAAATAGTTAAAGTTGAAAATCGTGTTGAAGCTATTCTGCTGGGCGGCAGTATATGTCTACTTAAGAAGAATGAAATGAATTCGTAGAAGGACAGAATAGAGAGCACACTTAAATAAGCACATTAGAAATTTAATGTGGCAGATTATTTTACTTTTTATTTATTTAAACGAACTGGAGTTGAAGGTACAAGCAATTATTTCTACATCTTTAAGAGTACATGCACATATGCGTTAGAGCTTTAAATATAGTGCCATTTTGTTAAATACATACTGTAAACCTAATCTTAAACTTCATAAGGCCTTTGTTTGGGCACCTTTCAGTACAACCAAAGCGTTATCAAAGCAAAAATAGCAAAACAGGTAGACGATTAAAGGGGGAGTTAATGGCAACACAGTTACATATATTCCTAATGGCAGTTAAGAAATCCGTGCCCAGCAATGGCACGCAATTAACAGCACCAAATTAGCATGCGAACTAATGGCTGCACATTCCACTGTATACCACCCACCACTCCTTATCACTTCTTGTTGGCCATTTTGGCACATAATTGATTCGTAATAAGCGCATGATTGCGAGCTTCACGCGCTCACGCAATTATTAGCGTTACGGCAATTAACATTTCTGCGGTTGTCAGTCAGTCAGTCAGTCAGTCGTTCATTCACCACCGTCTCCTAATCAACGCAGTTATGTAACTAGATAGCAGCAGACTGCAATTATTGCTATTGCTTTTACTATTACATTTTGGTAGGCAGATACATAACTGTTATGTACTATTCATGCGACCACAATTGTACTGTGCCATTCATTGTATTGCGTGCGCTTATGCCGGTTAAAGCCGAGAACAATGGGAACGCACACCACTGGCACAGTGGGGCTTATTGTGCCGTTTGAAAGTGGCAATGGGTTTGAAAACCAACCAGTCAACCAGTCAACCAGTCAACTAGTCAACCAGCTGACAATACTTAGGTTAATAATGCAGAAAGGCGCTAAAGTGAAAAGGCCGGCTGGCCTTTTCTTTTGTCACACGATTTGTTGTGCTGGTGTTGACAGTCGTCACGCAGCTGTTTAACGTGCCAACTAAAGTCAATCACGCGGCTGTCACCTAACAGATTACAAGCACACACACACACACATTAAAACAATCAACATTTTCTTTCTCTTTCGATGCTATTTTCTCGAACTGACGGTTGTGTGGTCATTGAGTAAAGTGTGAAATTTGAGGAGTTTAGCCAAGGCTTTTTCTATGTGCTTTAGCTAAGCCTACCACCAACAACTGCAACTGCTTTGTTTTTCTTTACAGGCGTTAATAAAACAAAAAAAAAATTTACAAATCTCCAAAGAGAAACCGAAAAAAGTTGTATTAGGAAGGAAACTGGCTTATATTTTTGTTTGCTGAAAGAAGAGTGGAAGTTTAAGTGATTTTTTTTTTGAAATACGAGACGCTTGGGAAAATAGGCCAGTGGGTACAATTGCGCTGGTTTTGTGTGTTAATCATCGTGTGCACGTAATCTATTAAAACAAGCCACAATAATACATGTGAAGAAAAAACTATGGAAAGAAAGCATAATTGCTCTGTTGGTATGTGTATTCTAGTAATATAGTCAATTTGTGAAAACGGAAACGGATTTTAATAGACTTAACTGCTTGTTTAGTTGGGTATTTTAGGCACATATCGTAAGTTGGATTTTGAAATAATATCTATATGCACGGAATTTAAACTTAACTCTGATTTAAAAAAAATTTTCCAATTTTATGTTTCTAACTACTGAATTAATTCGGGTTATGGCTCATTCCACGGTGACGGGTGTGACATTTCAACTCACATTTTAAGGGTTAATTCTTAAACTGTAATACAAAATTCTTTAAAACGAGTATTTTGTAATAGGTTTCCGAGATATACACAATGCCTGGAATAAAAATTCCAAAAGCAATTTAATCCGAACGAGTTATCTGAATTTTAGTCACTGTGACGGTGTTAACTACTCCTTACTTGCATCAGAGTTTTTCTGCTAATTATGCCTACTGCTTATGTTTTTAAATAGTTCGTTGTATAGTTAAATAAACATTCACAACATTTTCGCCAAAGTTGCTTACAGCTATTGGAAATTAAAGATTATATGTTCCAAATTCAACTGTGACGGGAGTGACTAGTTGAGCATGAATACATAAATACACATTATTATACAACTAAACTAATTTTATTTCTCAAAAAATCGGATTTAACGAACACATACAAGATTCTGCCACCTAAAGACGGGATAATCCTTGATCGGACTCTTCATCTCTATTGTATGTCTTAGTAATTGTAAAGTACCTTATTTTTAAATAGTATGAGGCCATTACCTGTCAAACCAAGGCCGTTACCTGAAAACCCCGTTTCAGATACTTTTTTTGCTCTGACAAGCGAAGTAATGATAATTTTTTATCCGTGACAGCATAGCTTGAGTTTTCCCATCGCTCGAGCAACATATCTTTATGATAAGCTTTATCATCGCTGATCACAAACAGATATATGACACATTTCAGATTAGCTGATAAGTAACGGTAGCAGTCCCTGGCCGAATTTATTGAAGTTTGTCAAACTTTAAATTGTGACGGGTGTGACATGTGACAGGCGTGACTAACATAATCGGTTCTTTTTTCGAAAATAAAAGCACAAAAATACTTAAAAGCAATTCGCACATATTTCCCTGTGTCATAGCGTTACTTTCGTCAGCTTTTTTATACTGTCCAAGACGTGTTTTCCTTCAAAAAATAACTTTTATGTGTATCTTGTGATGGGCGTGACATTAAAATATGCTTTGCTTTAATATATAATAAAATATTTAGTACTTTCCCGAAAAATTTGAAAATCACGCCGTTACAATGCTAACGAATTTGTCTTTCCACTGACGGTTTAAACAATGCAAAAAAGATAATAAACTACGAAAATCAGTCTTGTAAATTTTGAAAAAAATTAACCTCTCATATGGGTTTGTAAATGGTACAACCTAAAGCAAAAAAATATCTGATTTTGAGATAAATTTCAGAATTTTGGCTTTCAGTCTTGAAAGTTAGATTTATTTCCTCTTACTTACTAAAAATAATACAGTCACATTCTTTAGTTTATTTTCGTTTCATTCGGTATCGATTACCGTGGAATGAGCCTTATTGAAATTTGGATGCCCTGAGTCCTAAACTAGGTATTTTCTTCTGCTCACACCTAACCGTATATAAACAAGCATTTGCAAACATTTTCTTATTATATTTTATTTATGCACATGCAATTCTCAACTGCCGCAGATCAAAACCTTTTAAAGTAGTTAATTGCTGGCACCCCAAATAATGTTCAACTTGCTTGATGCATCACAACTCCTCCGGAGTTGACTCAACGGCAAAAGCCAAAGCGCTACAAGCGCCTACCCATATTTTTGAACTTAAATAAATAACCGGTGCTTAACAAACTCGCTTGCTGCATCCCTCAAAAAACTCCTTCAGAGTTGGCAAATCCACAGCGCTATACGTCGTAGGGACTCTGCATGATCAACAGCAATGCAAAAAGTGGTAAACCAGGGTTACCATTGGCCCAGCGCCGACCCAAATATTTTTGCTTGAATACATTTTTGTGTAAATAAATTCATCCTGGTCCTGCCCTCTCATTGTATTAATCACGCAGTAAATTTTTATTTTCCTTAAAGAACTTAAACACAATACGTTTTTTACGTAGACTACGTCTTATGTTTCGGTATGGAAACCATGCTCAGATTTTGTAGTTGTAACTTTTAGAGCTTCACTGAAACCCTTGCCGAGCGTAAAGTAATAAAGCGATTTTAAAGAAAAAACTTTAAACTCACCTATGGATTAATTTTCATGAGTGATCATTTAGTTGTCTGTCGTAGACATAGCATGAAAGATTGCATAATTGGGGGTACTTTTGAGACTGAAAATTTTACAGATATAAATTTAATTTTTGAAATTTAAGTAGCTCAGGGCAAAAGAAACATTCTCCTGTACTAGTTTAATATAAACTGAATAAAAAGATCCAGCATTTGAAGGTACAAAACTGTCGAAAAATTAGGTATTTTTTTTTATTTACGAAGATGCTCGAAAATCGCTCCACTGACTTTGTAGCTGTTTTTTAAAATCAAAAACTTAAGTTATATCCTTTCATTCAGCGTATTGGTTGTAATTTTCTCTGTATGCTTATTTGATTAAAATGTATGGGAACGACTGGTTTTTTGTTATAATAAAATAACACGGTTTTTTCAAACAGAGCCATTTTTGGCCTTCCATGTAAGAGATTTGAAATTTTTTGGCAGAAAAGTTTAAATACGAAGACAGATACCATTACCATTACCACTACAGTTATAATTACCATTAACATTACCATTACCATTAACATTACCATTACCATTACGATCACCATCGTCATTATCTACCATTACCGTTTCCATTACCATACCCATTACTAATCCCATTATCAATTCACTTACCATTAACATTACCAGTACCATTCCCACTTTACCATGAGGTGACAAATACGAAGATGAAGGGACTTAAGCTAATATTAAGAGTAATAAAAATTTCCGCTGGATAAAACAAACTAAAAGTTTATCGAAGTGGTGTGGACCGAGGCACAATCATTTTTTTTTTACCTTTAAATGACAGATGGCGCTGGTCAAATAATAACACACAGAATACACTGGTCATGGCAAATATGTATAAGCTGGTGGTTAATGTTATTTGGCGTATGAACCGTTTGTTAGTTTAGAAGGAGATCAAAAAGCTTCGGAAATTTCCTGTCTTCTCTGATAAGTTACGCAAAGTATAGACAGGTCCTTCTGCCGCTTATCCTTCCTCTGTGTCATCATTATCAATTTTCATGCCATCGCAATTTATGAATATTAGAGCGTTTACTATGCAAAGCTATGCGCGGGGCGCTAGCCACCCGAACTAGGCCGTTAATATTGCTGAGACCTGTTCTCTCGAAAATCCAAAGCTTTTTTTGTCCTTGTTTGGCATACATTTTTAATGGTTCTATGCCATATGTAAGGATGCCCTTTAATGAGGGATTTGCTTAACACGCCGTATTGGTTCTTAAGGCATCCCAAAGTTAGTCATTTCATCGCAGAGGCAGCTTGTTAACGTTCTTTCAAAAAACGTTTTAAAATCTACCAAAGTCCTATTTCTTGACTTATAATGTGCTTCAGTCAATCTCACATTATCATCGATAGGCTAAGTATATTTAAAAAGCTCAATTCGGTGTAACTTACCTAAAAAAAGCAGCATTGCTATTCTTGTGGATTGGGATTTAGTACACTCAGATTTCAGTCTTCGTACACGTACATAGTCTGAGATGGAATGACCAGGTGGGCATGGACTTGGCATTTCCAATTGGTGTCAGTTGCCAAAGAATAGGAACAGCCACAATCACTTAGGTGGTTACAGTGCTAAACAAGAAAATGTCTATTAAGTTTGGGGTATATACAATTTTGAGAACGATTTAGCTCTCGACCTATTGTGGGGTAAATAGTTGCCTTGAAAGAGCAAGGCATTTTGCTCGTGCAGCACTACGTAGTGCTGTTTAGGTCTGCGATATCTACAGAGTTCATTTAATATCTTTTTTGCACTGCAAAACTTAGAGGTTAAAAGGGATATATCAAGGGCTTATATTCAATACCCTCTATCTGCAATTTTCACAACCCTTCTGAGACTTACCTGCCATCACTGATGTGAATTCTGAGTTTGCAATAGAATAGTGAATTCTTCTGTGAAGCGTTAAACAAGGTCAGTATTCATATCATCGATGATAGCCAAGTCTTAGGTGGACTTTTATCTCAGAATCTCATTTTTGTGAAAAGTGCAGACAGAGGGTATTGAATATAAGCGCTCGATATGTAATTTGTCTTTTAGAAAAGCGGATAGTCTGCATACATATGTATGTATAAAGAAACTTCTAGTGAATAGTGTTATAATTAATCTGAGAAGTTTATATGAAACTCTGCTAATTTATGTATGAAACGTAGATATGTTTTAATTCATAATAAATTTTTCTTTTACTTACGACGTTTTTGCCCAGTTTGCAAACTTACTTTACTCTATGTGCAACGAATATTCTAAATGTAATTTTAAGCAGTCCCGTAGAGCTTTCAATTTGTTTTTATTCGGTTAAGTGAGCAGGTGTTTTTAATGGCACTAAAATAATAGCAAAAGCAAAATTCAACAACAGCATCAAGGGAGAAGTAAAAGTGGCAAATACTTGTATGACTGCATGCATTTTGAATGAATATTCTGCGGCGCTTGTGAGTACACATGTACGTACGTAGGTGTTAATGCGCTCGCCAACACATAAATTTTAATGTACGTTTGTATGTAAACATGTATTCACCGTATCTGTTACACTTTTTACTCCATTAAAGTTGAAAATGTTCAAACTTGTTAAAAACATGCCAACACACGCTTACAATCACATTCACACACACACACACACACTTGCGTACGCCCACATTGCATGCGAGCATCAACTTCCTTATGAGCACTTTGTGTTGCAAAAATTTCTTACGGTTAGTCATGTGTTCATTCTTGCACTTAGCTGCGTATTCAAGCAATTGCTTTGTCATTCATTCCGGCATTCCGGCTTCTAACTCATTTCACCTCATTCATTAATTTACATTTATACGCTCATGCATAGCCCAAGAGAGTGCTCTCGCTCTGAGTACTTTTCTACTTCACTGGCGAGTTGACGCACTGTCTGTCTTTCTACCTGAACGGATACATACATACATACAGTTCATATGCGGCTGCTTGACTATCTGTCAGTCACACTGTCTGTAGCTATATATTTGAATATGCAAAAGCACTTAAGAAAAGTCCTTTCATTGATGCTTTCTCATTTCCTAGTTCCAGTCCAACCGCTCTTCAGTTCGCTCACCAGCGCTACATTCGTTTTCGATGTAAATTTTGTAGTCCTGTTGTGGACAGAGTATATAAGTATGTACGTATGTTAGTATCGATGTGCTAGTGATAAATGAAAGTGATTGTGTGTTTATGTGAATTTTGTATATTTTAGCAGTAAACATGCTATCAAAATTTAAAATACTTACACGGAAATTTGTGGGCTTTAAAAATTTGACAACCAAGCATTGTACGGTTTAAAAAATTTATGAGATCAGGCACCATACATACATAAGTAAATTTAGTTAGCTTATTTTCCTCCAAAATGATAATTTTTCTTATTTAGACATCTTCGGTATACACACTTCGCAAACGGTTCGAGTGGTAACAAAATATTAATCTCCTTCACCTTGTTCGAGTTTTTACTAAAGACCGCAATAAAAGCAGGACTAATCAATTTATCTCTGTTTTCGAAAAAAAAAACACTTGACATTATTGCCTCTAAAGTAATGTAAGCTTTCTTGGCATTCTTTTTTGCTGACCCAAGACTAAATCAGGTGATGGTGAATCATGCTCAAAATGATTATGGATTACACTCTAACAGAACCGTCGTTTCCATTGGTCGTCCAGAGTTGATTGGCTTCGATTCGATTAACTCTCTACATCGCTTATTTAGACTATGTCTCGTTCCAATCGATGAACCGCCTCGTCCGTTGATGTCATCGCCCTCGCTTCTGCGTTATATACACTACGTCAGTACTGGTATGATGGGTGACTTATAATTGTCGATAGAGGAATACTGCTTGTTGGAAAGCGCATTTTTTCTTTGGATTTAAGTGCACTCAGGTTGCTAATGATGGGATTTATCCTTTCAGACAAAACGCTTGGTAAAACCTTGCATGCTATGTAAAGCAGCCTTAGGTCCCGCGCTACTTGGCGCATGTAGCAGCATGAAGAAGCGAAAAAGTCCGGAGAGGCAGCCATTTAACTTCGACCACTTGCCATCAATTTCGCTGCAGGACACCAATATTGAACAATTCTTCGAATATGAGATCAGAGAGAGTCCCTCTGGTGGCTGAGGAGGCTTCGGTATGTAGAAGTTAGACATCAGCGGGGATAGGGCATCACCCTGTGCTTAATCCTTCTTGGTTTCTGACGACTGCACACCACTCAGATAATTCGCTAACCACCATTTTAGTCCTTGCGGGACAAATAAAGCGCCAATGTCTTTTAAATAGTAGCGTGGAATTCAAGGCTGTGCCAAAGTCCTTTGACAAATCCAACGCTGCTGGGACTTTTTTCTTACAGAGGCAGATGAGGCGTGACTATCGAATGAAATTTCCATTCCGTTAACACGCCTCGTCGAGTTGAGCAGAACCTCACGGTTAAATAAAGCTTAATCACACCAGAATGTCGAATCATCTATTTGCTTTTCCTATAGGATTCCCCTACGACCGATTGCAAAACTTAATTTCTAATTCCATGAAAGTTATCTCTTCGATCTTTCTATGGAATCCGTTGAAGTTGAGTGGTAAGTGGGCGGTCTACCATGGTCCCTTTACGCTTGTCATAGTGAATTTTGCTGCCTGGTGGTATTTGGCTGTCAATGAGGTCGACGAATGCGGCCGCAGGGCTCTGTAACAAGGGCACGGCAGTCACTTTTAAACCCATGGGTGGTGTGCGGGTCAAAACATATCGGAAGTGGCACCAGTCAATATAGCAATTGGAGCGTTTGAGAGGTGCTGTTGAGGGAGAAAGATGGGGCAGTTGGTTTGTTGATCATGTGAGCTCTGTGAAGCTGTGAAGGCTCTCTGGATGCTGGTTTATAACGCGGATTACGACAGCTGGAGGTGATGTAGTCGGATGATGCTGCAAGGCTTTAGCAACATGCGGTTCAGCCAGATGGCAACACTCCACTTTATAACATTTAGCTATATATAAATACGCCACAAGAAAAATTTGCAATCCCTTTTTTGAAGGCACCGTTCGCTCGATTTCAATGAAACATACACCAATTTAAAGGATATAACTACCTCTAATCCAGAAATGTTAATCCCGATACAATGGGGGAGTGGCATCTGACATATAGACTAAGAAGTGAAAACCACTATATCTCTAAAACCGGGGAACTGAAACTTAGCACATATACATAGATTGTAAATACCCTACTGGTGGTGAAAAATGGTAGGTACTGAGAAAGTGGGCGTCGCACTTCCCATTGAACTGAAATTCTTATATCGCTTATCTCTGGAACCACTTATGCTGACGTCCTGAAATTTGACACAGCTGCGAACCCGGAAAGTGTTCCCTGCAAAATATATCCAGCCCCTCTTCTCCGGCAACACAGAAAGGAGAATTCTACTAAGCGCGGCCGAACTTATAGCGAAATGTCATGTGCATTCGAAAGGGGGATGAGGAACCAGAACCTCGCATACAATTTCTATATCGCTTATACCTGGCAGCACTCATGATAAGATAAGACACACCTACATCTATATACATATAAATTGGCAAGAATCCTTCAATTGTTAGAAAAATAAGTAGTATATTTTGTTTTGTTTTGTTTTGAAAGCTACCGAAGAAATTTGGTTTTAAATTCAGTATAAATTTTGGTGGTAAACTTAAAAATCGTCATTAGCATAAAGAAGTCAATAATGGTGATAAGCAAAATTTAGAAGTGTATGAAAAAAATATTGAATTTCGACAACTGGGCGATACAAGTTACAATAAATATATATGTTTTGATTTGTTACATATCCGTATTATAAAGTTACTTGTCATTATTTAATGGACTAATGAACTGTTCGGGTGTTGAGAGGGCCAGCTTTTTTATGATGCGTTCTATTCTTTCTTTTAATCGATCTTTAAATTGCCATATTTGTATAAGCCCGCATTTTCTTGCAGTAAAAAGTTGCTCATACGCCATGTACAATCGCTACAGCTACACACCTCAAAAAGTCCCTTCATTAAATTGAGTGACCTCGAGCGTACAGAAGGTCTTCACACCTAATGTGCCGCAGCAAAAATTTTCGCTTGAAATCGTTCGAATATATATCACAACAGTTTATTCCAAAGAAAAACTGCTAAAAACATAAACAAAAATAAAAAGGTCAAATCAGCTCTAAAATCCTTTCTTTTCTTATTCTAATAATAATTATTAATATTTAGAAACATAATTAGCTATAACTAAATATATTTCTAAACAATTTTGTAGTTAATGGCTATACAATCAAGTCAGATACATAACAGTCGTTTCTTTTTTGGACAAAAAACTGCATATTCCTGCAAAAAAATCCCATTTCGCAGTATCTCCATTTAAAAATAAACGCATTTTTCACAGTACAGTATTTTTTTTTAAATTTTTGCAGTATTTTTTGAAACACCATTCCTGGTATTATGTTTACCGTTGTACATCTCCCAGACAAATTAAAGAACTGGGCCAGTAGATGTGAAGTAAGATTATATATATTTTTTTAAGTTAGAACCGGTTATTAACGGTAAAGGATTCTTTGAAATTTTATGAAATGAAAAATCGACACCATGCGACCCCTATCCACTAAGAAACCCTGGGAGGAGATAGAGGTGTTTTTTTTTTAATAGGCTTGTCATCTCTTTGAAAATTTGAGCTTACCGTCAAAATAAAATGTGATTTTGCTCTCTCCATTTCTTCTGCTTTGCAAGTTTTCGGTTACGAGAGCGCAAAAACTTTTTAAACCATTTTGGATAATTTTCAATACGTCATTTTCATTCTAGTACATAATAACGCAGGAAATGCTTCTAATATTCAGGTTAGAATTCACCATTAATATACGTAATTATATACTAGAGCTTTCTGTCGGTGTAAATGTGTGACAAAACATACAAGTGCACATACATACATACATACATTTTTAGCCAAGAAGACCACAGCCAAAAATCTGCTGCATACTTCTTAAAACTCAATCCACCCTCTTAACATAATTTCAAGAGTTTGCAGAGTCACTTTAGCACAAGTGTTGTCATTAAGTTTATCCACAATTTTCGTAGAATTATGATTTTTGGCTCAACTACTTCGCTGCTATTAGCCGCATAATTACACTACCAGCATTGGTAAGTTGTTAAATGGTTTGGCCACAGCCTAAAAGCAGGTCTACTTAGAAATCAAGACAAAATGCGAAAACGCTTGGCAGCCACAAGCGAAAAGGCGGCAAACTTAAAATTGCAATGCTGCATAATTTACGCACCTGCACAACTGCATGCGCTTAAATATTGTAATATATATATATGTATGCATACACATGTACATACATACAAATGCACGTTTATGCAAACAGTGAGCTTACACTCCTTTAATCACTCACTGCAATTAAAAATGTTAAATGGCTCAGAAAGGGGGAAATGGTAACTGCAAAATAGTGTTGCTTCCTCTCCTTCTGTGTCTAATGGCCTTTTATACATCGACTGCGACCCCTCGTCGTGCAGGTGTAGGCTGTGGCTGTGATGCTTTCTACTTTCTACTTTCGAGTAGAAGTTGGCGCATAGGCTTGCAACGCTCTGCCATTTATGACAATTTTCCTTGATTGTTCAAAGTGCTGCATTGGTATGCGTACAATAGTATTTAAATAAAAATGAGGCAGCAGCAGCAAATTGTGCAGAAAGGCAAAGTGCAATGGCGTGGTGCAGTGACGGAAAAACAAGGCATCCATCCTAATGCACTACGTATTTTTAAGGTTCATAAACCTTAACATTCCGGTTGCAATTGTCTTAGATAGTCAGTGGAAATTGTGCTCCCATTAAAATGCAGTCATCAGCTCTTTTCTTTGCTTTTTGCACATGCAATGAACTTTATGTGCATTTCTGGGGTAAAAGGCGTCGAAGTTATTGCGAATGGCTTTTGTGTTTAAATGTCGATGCACAATTTTTTTTTCTTATTGCTGATAGATATTTCATCCGCTGTCATCTGGAGCTTAACGTAAATATATGAATATTTGTGCGCAAACATATGTTTTTTTGGGGTAGAATTTTGAGGGTCTTAATCTCCACTGAAACTCAGCGCACTGATTTTTAAATGTCTTCAGATTAAGTACAATAGTGCCAAGGCAGAATTAGACAAGAAAGCAAGAAAATAGTTCTAATTACTTGGTACTCCTTTATCACACTTCAGTTGATACAGTAGTGAATTTTATTACTAAACTGCGCAGGAGTTGATGCTGCACTGTGGCTTTTAAAAAAGCTATCTCTCTTGTCACTAAAGGCAGAAATCTTCCAGCCATTCACCATACAAACATGGAGAATAAATCATGGGGATGTAGCCCCTATATCCTGCATGTGATTGTAAACCAGGATAGTCAGGCCAATGGAAATATTTGAAGCTGTGGTATGGTCCGAGGGGATTGATTTGAATACAGTGAGAGGATCGATTACCAGGCTTTAGGGGCTGACGTGCTTTAGCATAGCGGGTAGTATGCGCACCTTGCACACATCAACCTTGGAGGTCATCCTCATTACATTCTCATAGAAAATATTTACCACAAAGGAAAAGTTCAATATTGGCCAAGGCAACTGAGCGTCAATAGTAGCAGAGCCCTTTCTTGAAATAATTCCACCTAGGATCAGAAATGATTTAAGTGGCGACGAGCGGATGCCTATAAAAGCAATTGCTGGTAAAACTGACACTTGCTATGGCAGGCAAAATAGCTTATAGGAAATTCCAATACTAGAGATTATTAAAGCTAAGACCTCTTCCAAAGGCAGACGTTAGGCCTTAAGGCATTGCAGTATACGGACCGCATGAATTCACTATGAGGTAAATCAGAAGACTCCAGTCGATGCTGTGATGCAGTTGCATAAACCCCTCTGCGCTCGCTAAAAGAAGACAAATATTTTAGCGAAAGTGAGGCCAAAGGCTACGCACATTTCGTCATTTCCACCCCTGAAACTATAAAGTTTCATTATGAGTTTGCGGATAGACGATGTCGTTCGTACATTTTCCATTATATAGTTAGGTAAGTATAAAGAAATTGTGATTTAACTAACAAACCTATTTTTATTCGAAAATAGTGCAAGCATTAGAAATCATAAATATTGAAGGTAATTAACTTTTAAACGATGTGGTAAAGTATAAAGTGGTAAGTTATTATTTTTTACTTCATCTTTTTTTATCTGTTTCAGAAAGCTATATCAAATTTAGTAAGTGTGGCAAATTTCAACATTCCTAATTCAGAGTTAGCTGAAATTACAATGGCAAGTAATCGTGAAGTTCATAAGCGTATTGAAAACCTTAAAAATAAATATCCGAACCTCACATAAGACTTCTAGAGAAAATGTATACTGGGTTAAGTAAATGTGTTTCCCTACTTTTACTAAAAAGTGGCATGCAGCATAGAGAGTAAAAAAAATGTCTGTTTTTTAACCTTGAAGTCTGGACAGTTTTACCCATCCTGAGGCACCATTTTTATACACATATACATATAGAGTTTCTGCTTTCACCTTTTGCATAACTCAGCTTGCACAAGTATGCAGTTTTTAGAATACAGGGACTTTTCTTTATCTTTTAATAGCTGTTTTAAGTTTTTTGAGTTCAGACTTGTATGGGAGGTGTGCGTAAAAGTAAACTATTTACAGCCATTTTAGCGGTGTTTGCTTATATTATTATTATATTATATCGCGCATTTATCGGTGCGCTTTTAGTTAAATCTTTTAACGCTTTTGAGGTTAGTTTTGTATGGGAAGTATGCGTTAAAGTAAATAGATTTTGCTAATTGTTTGTATGTTTACTTACTCCCTTATTGTGAATATATGAACGAAATTTGGGGGTCCTCCATTCATCGATGCCCATTAAATGGCATTTTTAAGGCGTTTTTGAGGTAAGGTTTTTATGGGAGATATGCTTTAAAATAAACCGATCAGACCCATTTTTCGTTTTTTCTTGACTTGTGTCCTCAGAGGTTACATACTAAAAATTAAAGCTCTACGCCTACTCCCTCTAATTTTCTCCGAATAATGTACGGGGCTAAACCACTATTCGCCCACTGTGGAAAAAAATAATTTTGCAAGTTTCAAGTCGCTAATAATTACCGTTGATTTTTTAATTTTTTTTTTTTTGTGGAGGGTGTTGCGCATTTTCTTCCATATACAAGTAAGTTTTGTTCATGCGTTATATGGAAGAAAATTCGCAACACCCTTTACAAAAAAATTCTAAAAAATCAACGGTAATTTGTAGCGACTTGAAACTTGCACTTTATCACTAAAATTAAATGGGCTACAAAACTGCATACCCGAAAAGTTTCTAAAGATTCTGATTAAAAAGGTTGAAATTTTGATGACAACTTTTTTAAGTTTGATAAATTTTTTTGAAACTTGTATAAGCTTTGCAACTTTTATTTATGTGGTATCTGATAAAGATCGGGCCATATTTTAAATGAAAAGTATTAACAATAAATAAATAAAGATAAGTTGCCAGCAGTATCATTTTGAATTTTGCTGCTATTATTTTGAACGCCACTATACGTCTGATTACATAAATCTCAAAGTATAATTAATAACTAACAGTAGAAAAAGCGAAAGAAATCGTGTAGGATTTGAGGACTAGGCAAATGTTTTGGCACAAAATAGTTTTTTTTTCACTGTCCTTTGAAAGGCAGTTGTGTTTTTAAGAGAAGGCTATGAAAAGCTTTTTCAAGAAACAATTTTTTTTCGGATGCTGTGCACACCAGGGATCAAACCTGAGTCCTATCGGAGATTAGTGTGTACTTGCAATCATTCGACCAGCGCAGCCATATAAGTTAGTATGTAGTACATATAAGAAAGTACTACATATGTTTGCAGAAAGTATTTTTTTAGTTGTTTTTAAAATTACGGTGCACATTCAAAACCAGGCTCATTTGAAAGAACGACCCTTCTTCTATAACATTGGTATTTTTATTTATTTTACATAACCTTCTGTTACGAGATATAAAGTTTTATATGGAAGTACCTTGAGAAAATGCAGATATCTTTTGCAAATAAATAAAAAACATTTATAGGCACTTTTTTAATGACAACCTACGTAAATCATGACTCTTTAAGACATGTATAGATCAATTCACGTCAAATGTCCCAAGCGCGCTGGGCCGTGCAAGACCAGCTACTTTTCGATTAGCTGGGAAGCAGACCGAAATGGTGGCAAAAATCGAAAACTATGATTTCTATAGATTTTTGTACGGGCTATCCGATGGTGCTAGGGGCTTTCCTAAATTTTCCAATTTTCAGGGTGAAAATTGGAAACGAATATTTATTTCTATTTCTTCTCAATTATGATAATTTTTGATGTTATTTTTAGTCATCTCAATCGAAAGATTTTTTATTTTTCCTTGTTATAAAGCGCTTTAGAGCGCGCTAAACCAGAACGCTAAATGTTTATCTCAAACGGTTCAATAATTATAACATTTCGAATGAAAGCAAATTTATTGACACGTTATTTACGTGGAAAATTTCAAATGCCATCCGACACCTTTTAAAATTTGAATAAAAATTTTTCCAAATGGGAGAATTTTTTCTCTCTAAATAGATCATTTTAGGTTAGTTATTTTGGCTCACCCTAATGTACATGTATAAAATAAGTAGCGTAGATATTTTAAAAGTAGAAATAAATTGAGCTATTAAAATATCATTAGTTGATGCAGCTGATTTCTATTTTCATTGCAGCTAAAATTCAATTTCACATAAAACAAAAATGTAGCAACGTGTGTGTGACTATGTATGAATTTCTGCTGGTTGACTTTGGTTTTTACCAAATAAATATTTACTGTAGCAAAACACTTGTAAGCATCTAACTACAATGCCTATTTATCTAACAAGCACAAGCACAAGCCAAGGTGCTACTTGCAAGGGTCATACAGAAGCACTTCAACAGAGCCAACCAACAAATATTTACACAAAAAGCATTTTCGTAAACACATTTGCTTGGGGAAGGGCGCAGATAGATAGTGTTTCGGCAAAGCAGCTAATTTACCTACACGAACACACACACATTTTTTTCAGTCAGAGCACTTGTGGGTGCATAAGTATACATACATACATACATACATGGAATGTAATTGTGTATGGGTATACTTGTGAGAGCAAAACTTTTCTGGCGCTTGTTTGCAGCTCAACAGCAAATTTACCAACAAACATTAGTAGCCGCAACATTTTTGCAACGAAGGATGTGCCACACATAGAGACCGGAAATGCGAAAGTAGCAAATGGAAAAGCTCGAGGCATAGCGCCATTTAATTATGTGCAGGGAAAGAGATGATTATGAAGGGTACGGCAGTTGCATGTAATTTATATACATTCAACTAGCTACGTTTGCACTCCCACGCTCCCATACATAGATATGGATGCACATGCATATACATACATACAGTTTAAAGTCTGCTACATAAATGGATATTTGCAAATGCCGCCATGGGCGCTATGTGAAAAGTTTCTGTGGTTCCAACCGCACAGTCACCAAAACCCTTGGACCTACCTCAACTGCTGCTGGACTGCTGAGTTTCGTCTAAGGCAATCCAATTGGCAACGAAAGTGGTGTGCGCGGGCAGGTAAAGCGAGCGGTCTAGACCACCACAAAAACTAGTCGAACTTGCAGTCAGTAGCATCCTTATCAACAATTTTTTTTTGTTGTTGTCGCCGCTGTAAGCGAGAAAAACATTGCAAAATGAGATTCACTAAAATTTCAATTCCACCACAAAAACTACGCTGAGTAGCGTAAGCCAAACTGCAAAAAAAAACAACAACAACACAAAAATAGCGGATAGCAACACGAATAGCTGCAACATAGTGGCAGTAACAAGCAGCGTTTCAAATAGTGATAGTAGCGGCGCCGCGGCGTGAGCAGCAAAACCAGCCAAGAGCAACCAACCCAACTCCATTGCCACGTATTACGTATACGCCATGGCAGAGTAATTACAAAGTGATACTTACATACATACGTACATAGATACATATATAAGTGCTCCAAACTGCGAGACCGTAAAACCCAAAAGTGAACAAAAAATATGCATTTGCTTGCGTTGTCTATACCACAAACGGAATTGTCCATAGCAAAGTTGAAAGTTGAAAGTTACGGCCATGCCGTGACCACTTCGTCGGCATGTCCAACATACTATATACAGTTTTCAACAATTTCTTCCCTCTATACTCCTCTTTTAAGACTTTTGCTCATTTTCAGAAACTGACAGTCGCTTCAGGGCAACTCAAGTTGCAAATTACAGTCGGCAAATGCGGTTGTGCGGCCGACTAGCTGGCTGGCTAACTGCTCAACCAGCTAACCACAGTGGTACTCGCTTACCTTTGCCGAGCATAGCCACTAATGTTACACGCTAGCAATGCAGTATGTAGTATGTATATACATACATATGTATAAGCATAAACATTTGTGCATACATATAAATATATACACAAGTGTGCGTGCAAATGTTAATGTACTCTTATAGGCGGAATTGCTTGTAGCCGACCAGCATACACAGCTGCTATAAGTTAGTTGAAATTTTGCGGTTTTTGTGCTAATGGCGAACACGTTTAAGATTTAACCACACACACATTTGTTTACTTGTACTTAAGTTTGTTTACATATTTATGTATGTCTGTTATGTAGGTTTTATCTCTCAGAAACGTAATAGCTACTTATTTTCTAATTCAAATTTTATTTGATTAGGACTATTTTCTATTTAAAAAATTACTGGTATCACACGTAAAATAATAAAAAAAAAGTTTAGCCATCACTACCTCATGGCTATTTATTTATTTATCTTTAACAATACATATATATATATAGCTTCTAGGGAACTCTGGGCAGTCGTTGGGCGAAATCGTTGGCCGTCCGATTTTTGTAGATGTGCAAACTGGTTTTAGTTTTTCGAAAAGAGTTGCACACCTGTTGAAAAACTAAATTCAAATTATTTAATAATCAGTGCCATGAAATCCGCACCGTTCGTTCGATTTTCCAAAAAGAGGCGTCAAACTAAAAGCCTTGCAGTGCAATAAGGTTTTGCTTTTTTGAAAAGAGTTGCCACTCTTTAAAAAATAATTTTAAAATTATTAAAAAACAATAAATTAATTATTACAAACTAAATATTAATCGAAATGGTTAAGAAAAGCTTTGTTTCCTAGCTGAACTATAGGAGGGTTGCCACCTATTTACAAAATCATATCAGGTAAGACAAATATGTATCACTATATGGGTGCCTAATGAAAGGGGTTTCAGAAAGTAGTAGTATATAATAAAATTGGGAAGAGGGTTGCCACCTGCTTGATTGTCAAATTTAGTTTACTTATACCTACACAAGTTATAAGAAGTATAAAAATATGAATGTCAAGCGAAGGAGTGTTAAAAAATCTTTAGTTTGAACCCTAAGAATATTTTTGAGGTGTTGGAAGAGGGTTGCCACCTGTTTAAAAACTTAAATTCAAATTACTTAAGAAATGGGTATCAATCGTAGTGGGTTTGAAATTTTTTTATTTGTGAACTGTATTTAGCGGGGTTGCCACATGTTTGAAAATTAAAATTCCACTTAATTCATCAATTAATTAAAGTATGTATCGCAGTGTCCGGCGAGGGAGAGTTAATAATGTTTAAGCTTGAAAATACATTTGAAGAGGGCTGCCACCTGTTTGAAAGGTCCAACTCAATTAAATAATTCAAAAAGTATATTAAATATAAAAATACCGTAGTCAAACGAAAAAAAGTTAAAAAATCTTTAGTTTGAACATTTCGAATGTTTAAAAAGAGGTGCCACGTGTTTAAAAAGTTACATTCAAATTATGCGTATGCATCAAAATGGGTTTGAATGGGATTTATTCCTGATCTTTACTTAGCAGGGTTGCCATTTGTTCGAACAATCTAATTCGAATTAGGTCAACAGTTTATTGAAATACATGGGTATCACAATGTCAGAAGATTTTAGTTTGAGAATAATTTTGGAAAGGAATTTAAAAAATGAGAGGTCAGCTTGGACACCTTAACATGTCATATTAAAAATTTTACAAATGAGTAATTATACCACCTTGAAGCAAAAATACATGTCTGGCCACTTTGTTTCTTGGCTAGATGTGCTCAGTTAAATGACCGGGTGGTAACATTGACACGGTAATTGTTCAGTTTGCGGACACTGCGTAAAAAAAATCACCCCTGACCAATAGGGGTATCAATAGAAGCGTTTAACCCCAATATTAAACTTTTTTTTAAATATTTAAACTTTCTTTCCGAAGCCTATTTCCGGACTATTAATATAACAAAGGATTACACCGAATTTGTAACTCCCAATAACTTCTCTTAAAAATTATTTAAAGTAACAAAAACACCGTGCGACAGTCAACTTTAAGCACAAAAAGCGCAATATATAGCCAAATATAGTAAAACTGCGTCTTTAGTTTTTCTCCCTGATGTCAGAATTAAAAAAAAAATCAGTGCAATTTAGCAAAACAGTATGGATATCGAATTAAAGAGAAAATTCTGCAGAATTAAAGCCCAATGAATTTTTTGGGGCCTAAGAACCTAAGTAATAAAAAAATCTATAAAAATTTCGATAACCAAATCGATAACAATTTCAATAAAAATATCGATTGTTATATTAATAAGTTCCGAGAATCCCGAAATAGTTCCCAGATTGAAATAGTTCCCAGATTGAGTCTCTGTGTTTCTTTCTACATACATATATCCTTTTCTCTATAATTACCTTCATTTTAATCTGTCTTCCCCTATCTTCATCTTTACTTTTATCGGTATCCTCATCCTCATCTTTTTATACCTTTCATGAGCATGAAATGGTATTATAACTTTGGTCCGATGTTTGTAAGTACCAGAACAAAAAGAGATAGACACATTAAAATGTATACTTATATGATCAGAACGTCGAGCTGAGTTGATTTAGCCATGTCCGTCTGTCCGTCTGTCCGTCTGTCTGTCTGTTTGTATGCAATCTAGTCTCTCAGTTTTCGAGATATCCGTGATCAAATTTGGTAGGTGGGTGTATTTTTATAATGTATTAATCATTTGTCGGAACCGGCAGAATCGGACCACTATAACATATAGCTCCCATACAACTGATTGTTCAGATATGAGA
>NW_016162797.1:38219-40511 GCF_001687245.7 Rhagoletis zephyria | reverse complement strand
TTACATAATTATTAAATAATGTAAAATTTCTAACGTAAGAAAGAAGTCGTGATAAGAAAAGCAAGGGTTAAGCTTATTAATAAAACGAGGAAAGAAAATACAACAGTAAATGAACAGCGTTGGTAGTGTATTATCGATTTACAGAAACGATTTTATAATCTGAATAGTTCACTGCAATGTACATAAATTAATATGTTTGCTCGAATTAAGCTATTTGATAACAAATTTGAAAAAAAAAAATCTTTAATGACTCATAATTGCAAAGATCAGTAACATACAGGAACAACAAATTTGCTTGGTGGCGAGATTTTTTCATTATAAACCCCATGAGATTAACTACTCACTGAAAGAAATGCAAAAAAAATAAATAAAAATAAAAATAATAAAACCGGAAAATTAACTACCTTAGGTAGCGTTCGTAGCTTAATAAATAACTCTAATATATGTATAGTATATGTATTCATACATTTCTCATTCATTACATAATAGGTCATGTAAACAAATTTTATTTCATACCAGTTTATGGCATATTTGCAAACGAGAATATAACATACAATGTATAATCAAGTATGAAACGCATATGAAATGTAGTTGTTCTGCTTATTTCCATGTCAATCATAATGTAAATATTCAGCATAAAGCATTCGTTGTAGTTGTACGCATGGCATTTGACTTGTTTCTTATTCTTATTTGTTTAATTTATGCAGTAGTTGTTCACTTAGTTGCAAGGGTTAAGGTAGGAGAATAATTTTTACAGATGTTCGTCGGAGAAGGAATCGAAACGGTCCATGGCCTTGGCGCTCGTCAGGGCTAACGGCGGATGAATAATACTTGCGTTCTGTTGTTGTTGTTGTTGTAGCAGCATACAAGTTCCCCAAAGAGTTTTTGGTGAGTGTTGCTGGAGTGAAAGTCCTTGGCCAAATATAAATCTGGGTCGTTCCGGTTACGTAGACCCGACTGTCGTGGGAACGATATTTGCGTTCTCTTACTATGGGGTTCCTATACCGGAGCTCTAAATTCCTTTGAGTCTGCTATATATGTATACACAGTGGCGGGAAAAAATGGATGAATGCTCTTTTGTTTTTAATATTTACAATGTTTTTCAAAAGCTATATTTTTTTTTTATAAAAATATGGTTCCTGCTTTAACAAAAACTATATAATCCACACTTTCAAACTTCATACAGAAGTTGAAAAAATTCCAAAAATTTTTATCTAAATTTCGAGCTCTTTCACCAAAGTTTTTAGACATTTTTTGGGTATGCAGTTAAAAAGCTTATAAAATCCTAGTAAAATAAGTGAAGGTTTTGAGCGGCTATAAAATCGCATTGATTTTTAATAATTTTTTTTTGCTGACGGCTTTTGCGGTTTTTTTCCTATAAATAGCGAAATTTAGGAAAACTGGCGTTGACTTTTTTTATTTTTTTCGCAAACGGTCTTGCGCATATTCTTCCACAAAAAATTCATATTTATATGGGAAAAGGTGCAAAACGCCGTCAACAAAAAAAAAAAAATAAAATAAAAGCAATGCGATTTTTTAGCCGCTCAAAACTTGCACTTGTTTTACTAGAATTTTATAAACTTGTTAACTGCATACCCAATAAATTTCTAAAAATACTGGTTAAAAAGCTCGAGATTTAAATAAAAATTTGAAAGTGTGATTCTGTTTCTGTTAAAACATGAACCATATTTTTCTAAAAAAATTAAGCTTGAAAAATATATATTGAAAAATATTAAAAACGAAACACCATTCATCCATTTTTGACCGCCACTGTATGTACATATGTACATCCATATGTATGTATTTATCTGCCTTAGGGCCGTTTGCACCATGTCTAGTTAACGCTAACTGGAGGTACATCCTTCAGTTAAGCACATCCACTGCTTTATCGATCACATGTTATATGATGGGTGTCGATAACGACGATAAAGATGTTTAACTGGGAGTTAGAATTAACTAGACATGGTGCAAACGGCCCTTAGACTGGGTCGCGAAAATATGTATGTTTGCAATTACACCTCGGACTTTTTGCCAGCTGATATAGAGAGAAGTTTGGGGTTATACAATTTCAAAATGTGATATATAGACCACTTAATTCTAATAACTGAAATTCTAAATACATTTGTAAGGTGGGATTTTTTCCTAGAAGTGTAACAGTAAATTAATAAACATAAAAACTTCAGCAAATGTCCACTCGTACTTATCAACGAAATTTACAAATGTACATACATATATCTGGCCAAGGATTTTCAGCAACATTCCCCAGAATTGCTTGGGGGGTTTTTATGCTGT
>NW_016162797.1:7258-38192 GCF_001687245.7 Rhagoletis zephyria | reverse complement strand
TGCTGTTAAAACAGCAACAAAAACAAGAAGACATAAAGGAAGGCTGCAGAAGCAATACCAATAGGAGTGGGACCCTTCTTTGTAATAGGACCACACGCTATCAGAAAGCGCTTACGTAGTAGGAGAGAACAGCAGTGGAACCAAGTCCTGGGCAGTGCCAGACGAAGAAGCTATTGAGGGGAACAATAAGAAAATATCGAGCTCCAACCGTCACAAAGACATAAGCGACATTTTTTTCAAAAATTTCTTTTTGATGCGCAAATGTTTCTAAATCACCTATGTAGATACAGTTCTGCATCACGCTTACGTCTTTTTGGGCGGTTAAGGTTCGATATATGACAAGATTATTAACCAACCGAAGAACAAATTAAGAAATCTAATCGGTATCTTAGCAGGTCATTATAGATTAAGGGCCGGTTGTTCAATGTCTGGTTATCACTACTTGCCGGTTAAACATCATTATTGACGTTTTCGACATCATACATATAAAATGTGATCGATAAAGCAGTCGCCAAGGCGAATTAATATAAGGTGATAGCAGGAGTACAAAAACAAAAATTTACATGTATTTGTTTTTGCTTTGGCGGCATAAACTGTCAAAATCTGTAAGAGTGTGTGTAGAAATTCAAAGAAAATTTTTCAGTTTGATATCAGAAGCCGTGCGGCGAAACACATACACAAAATCAGCTGAGCTAGTAACACCACCTTATATTAATTCGCCTTGGCAGTCGCTGTATTTAACCGGCGCTTCTACCTCCGATTAGTGCTAATCAGACATTGTACAACCGGTGCTTAGGGGTAACGTAACGGTAACGTCGGCAACAATGTTTAACTGGGGATTAATGTCAACCATAGTTGGTGAAAACGGCCCTAAACTCAAATACATAAACTCGGAATCTGGTCTAATAATTCATGCAGTTTCGTTAACAATGCAGCTCAAACTTTGAGTAACTCCATGAATTCGATGGTCGAAAAGACGGGTCATTATGACCGGAGCCAAAGCGCATGCATTCGATGTCAGCAAATAACCAGTTGATTTCCTAAGAGATTTAGGACTGGACGAGGAACAAGAGCCGATTTCGAACGACTTTCGATTATGCGGTTAACGGCATTAACATTTCTTTTTTCTAAAATCACAGGTTCGGAGATTGCGGTACGACGTGCGTGTTGAACATTTTCCAAAAAAAAAAAATTTAAGTCATTGTGAAATATATAAATTAAAAATACAGTCATAAGTTTTAATTCATTTGCAAAAAAAAAGACTAATAAATTTTAATTAAAGCAAAAAATTCTTTGTGAAAAAATTATACGTAAACAGGAACTAGGTGAACTGCAAAGCAAACTGGTTGTAATCTGATTCAAAAACTAGTAGCTTTTCCTGCAGGGATATTACACACTCATGCAAACAAATCTGTGTTCGTACGGAAAAGTAGCTTATGTCGAAAGGCCGGCTTTAGTATAATGCGGCATTCCCTTTATTTTTTGAACGACAAGGAATTTTTTGATGAGACTTAAAAAGAATATTGACTTGCTAGCATCGGAACTATTTATTGCACGTTTATTTGCTAAAAGTTGTTTAACGGCTTAGCGCCCGTAAGTCATTCGCAATCGTATGCTGCGAATGCCGATTTATACTAAAGCCAGCCTTTCGACATAAGCTACTTTTCCATACGAACACAGAAATATAGCTCAAACATAATCGAAATAAACTAAAATCGGTGAAAACATCTAGAATCGAAAATTCGAACGATTATTCGGATAACCGAGAGGGAAGGGCAACGTATTTTCCATGTAATAAAAAGTTGGATGCCGAAATAAGTGGATAGGTTAGGTCCAGAAGTAAGGGACTAGCTTAGACAATTGTGAGATTGTCCTATTTCGATGCCACATTCTCGTGCCGATTATGTAATTACGAATTCGGCTAATCTCAATGCTCCAGAGCTCAGCGGGGCTGTGTTTTTCAACCTTATAGCCTTGCGAACGCTGGGCACTTATGAAGGTAGTGTCGAGATAATTCACCCATCCACCGCCTTCTTAATAGTTAGCAGCCACTTCTGCCTGAAATAGCTCTATAATGTCCCACTAATACCAATTGAGACAGCCCGTTGTATGCGATCCAACTGCTTAGCTAATGTAGACTTCTCAAGTGAGTATCACCAGACTAGGGCTCCATAAAATATAATAGGCGGTTTCATAGCGCCAGTAGACAATTTTGGGCGAAACATCTCATCCCTTTCCAATATTTAGCTCCCCTACAGCACTATGAGGCCACTGATGCCGATCATTAAAGGCTATTCCATTAACAGCTGGCAAGTAATTATTTGGTAAATTATTGTGAGTTTAAGATAATTCTTTATCCAAAGATGATGGTTTTGAGAAGAACGCCCAACTTTTCTTTTTCACAGCCACAAAACTTTGTGAATCGTATTTTTACATATGGATGTGAAGTGATGAAACATGTTTTCACTTCAGGTTTTCACAGAACCGGAATTTGCCTCCTGATGATTTAGTTAGATGCATTTCCGAACACAGTCTATTACTTTTTATGAAAGAACATCACGTTGTGAGAGAAAATTTAGGCGACTCTGCCTACATCACGCGCTCGGGCAACATAATTTTGCTCATCACTAGCAAATGAAATCCCAAAAATAATTTTACTGCGCAATTTCTGCAACATTACAGTGAGGTGTATCCTTGTTTTCGTACGAATCGAAAATTTGAATTTTTTGTATACAAAGTGACAGAAAATTTCACGATTTTTTCGATTTGAATGAAAACAAGATAAGCCTCAGTGAATCGGCAGAATCCGATGCACCCTAACCAAAAAAAAAAAAAAAAATTGTCATCACCGCAATTAAAAATGGAACACATACGCATACATATGCAAAATATCACTCGCAATTTATTTTCACACAAATAAATTTACATGAAGGCATACAAAATTTTGCAAAACGCACAATGAGTGGTCAACCAGAAAAAATGCAAATTTTCTTCACACGAAATTTATCCAAAAAATAAAAAAGTAAACTGCCAGGAATAAAATGCATCTAGCGGCGGCGACGTCTGCGAGAACGTGAACGTGAACGTCTGCGTCGACTACCACTTCGTCTACCACTGCGGCGCCGTCGCCGACCACCTCGGTCGTACATGCCACCCTCCCCATGATCTGCGGCATCTGTTGGCTGTGAACAGAAAGATCAGAATTACGAAAAAAAATTAACGTTGAACCAAAATACATGCATAGCCAACATGGGGCAATGAATGCCCTCACCTGAAGTTTGCGTGATTTTCGCGTTTGCACAACATCTGTGTCCGAGCTGGAAACCGTCAATTCGTCCGACATCTCGTCATATTGTCCAGCTTCTTTATCGTCGTTATTGTGGTTGCTTTGATTATGTGTGCTTTTCGTAGTTTTGCTCATTTTTATACGCTGTTATTCAATTGTTCGCCGATTGGACCTCAGCATCCGTCGTCACCGCTGGCCTATGGTTCTCAGCTGGTTCAGCGAGTCTTTTAATTGCTTAGTCTTTTAATTTTTTCAGTTTTTGTAAAATATGTATGATTTTACCACAAATTTCGCAATTACAATACAAATCAACACAGTTTAAATTTTTTGCACGTTACAATTTTTTTTTTGAAAAAAAGTTAAAAAACGTTATTCAAGTTCGAGAAAATCGATCGAATGAGAAAATTTATGAAATTCACTTGGCATATTTTTCAAAATCGGCTCAGCTTGCTGGTTTTCTACGATTTGAATTAAATAAAAGTGGGTATATTTTGCACACAGTGCATCTACTGGAAAAGTGACATAATCCTCTGGCTCCTCATACAGTGCTGAACGAAACCGATTTTGGGACTGTATGTTTGGAAAATAGTTAGGACTGTAGAGGGTGCGTCAATTGGACAGTAGCCGAAAATAAGTGGCATGCAAATGTTGGACAAATATGGGGAGCATAGAGTGCAAGTGACCTATAAGGATGTTATCTCTCTCTCTCTCTCTACACCGATGGGACCAAGATGGACTATAGTATCTACTGCTAAGTCAGTAAGATTTCAAAGTATCACAAAATCAATACTTAAATAGCTAGAAGAGAACTGAAAAATCTAATCATGTCCCGTTTCTAAGACAATGATCACCTCCTGACTTTTGACACGGCTGAGCAGCGTCAATGTTAATCACAGAGTCGGTGAATCTGGGAGGCTATTAGAACACATTTGAAGCGGCGACATTGGAATGATCTTTGTATTGATACAAAAACAGATAGCAGGTGAAAAAGCCCAGGAGCTTTTAAAAATTAAAGCAATTATCAAGGAGCACACATCTCCAGGAAAACATGTGGTGAGGATAGGACTTTTATCTAAAAATATAAACTGTAGCTGTAGAAGTGCTCAGGACATATGTACGAGTCCTACTTATATGTAATCGTGTATCACGATATGCAGACCTGTTACAAGCTTCGGAAGGTTGCGCCGGTGGTACATCCCTAGTGCAGACATGTCCTTCTGCACTTGATACTTTCATTGTACTTATTCGAGGGCGCCCATTCTTTCGTTGCCCATGCCCAAGCTGGCGAAATTGTTGGATTTTTAGGCGCTTGACTATGTGCATGTCGTAAAAAGCTCGAACACTTCGTCATTTCTCCTTCCTCGGTACTCTTTGTCCTTCTCAGCTTTGTTCGAAATCGTAAAATTTTCAGCGCAATATTAGAGGACGGTGAGGATTAGGGATTTGCACAGCGTAATTTTTATTCGTCGAGATGGGACATTGCTTTTCAATTTACTACCGAGCCCAAGGTAGAGCCCAAGAGCAACTGTTGGCAAGAGTTATTTTTCGCTTGATCTCCAAACTGATGTTGTTGGTGGTGTTTATGCTGCATTCTACGAAGATAGAGACGTGTGTCCGAAAACGCGACTCCTTTTTTCTGTTTACAGGAGCGACTTTGTCGCCGGTAGACCAACCTCTTTAGCTTCTTTTTCTAAGCTGGAAAACGCTTAGCTGTCGTAGCTCGTAGATGTCGTAGTTATTATTATCTGAAGTCCCAATTTTAACGCAGCTGAATGTTGTACTCAAGGTCACTCTACACAGCCGTATTCGTTTTTCGGAGATCACAAATTTAGACATAGCGTCGTACAAGCAACTTCTCTTCATGATATCAAAAACAGCTTTAAAATCGACAAAAAGATGGAGTATATCGCTTGGCTTATCTAGTGTCTTCTCCAGGATTTGTCGGCAGAGAAAATCTGATCGATGACGGATTTTCCAGATATGAAGCCACACTGGTAAGGTCCAATTACTTGGTTCATGAAGGGCTTCAGTTTTTCACCCAGTATCGTCGATAGGACCTTATATGCCATACTATGAAGGCTAATTCCATTGAGGGCAGGTACATACATGCTCAGCCGGTAAACCGTCTGCTCCAGTGGCTTTGTTGTTTTTTATCCGCCTTATTACTGTTCTCATCTCGTCTTGGTGAAGCGGAGGCACGTGAGCTTCGTCTATATATATTGGTTCGGGTTCTCCTTCATCAAACGAATGTTTATTTGCAATTCAAATAAGTTCCATTCAAAAAGGTTTGTAAAAAACACAGAAGTACATATGTAGTACATACTGCAGTTAATCCGGATTAAGTCCGAGTTAATCCGGATTAACGCTGCCGTCTGTTTGAGCTTTTAGCTGCAGGACTTAATCCGGATCAACTACAGTTAATTCCTAAGATAATTCCGAATTAACCGTCTTTCTATGCTTTATGGTAGATCGGAATATCTGCTCTCTGGGAAGGGCGTTTGCGAACTGGCTGCTGAGATACGCCGATTTTCCACTCAAGTGACGATATGTTATGGATTCGATCGTTTAAGTACCCATTCCGGCAAAGTACATTTTTAAAGCAAGTGCTTAAGCGGGCTTAACTGTATACGCACCTTTCTGAAAAGTGGATATTTCGTTATGCTATTCATAAGGTAAGGTCCATTTTTTCATATCAAATAAAATAATTTGACATACATAATTTTTTGGAAATTAGTCCTATAGCCCATTTCCATCAAGGTTTAACCACAGTTAAGAGCTCAGGTAAGTTCCTAGAATTTTAACATACTCAATGATCGGCAAGGTTTAATTCTTGATTTTTGCCTTTTTCCTTTCGTTTGTTTGTACTTAATATAAGCAATTACGCTCTTCGAGTTGTAATCTCTTTTCCCATAGGCATAAAGTGCAGTTAAGACTTGGTGGAAATAAGCTATTAGTTAAAACTTTGTAGCTCCAAAATGCCCGTTTAAATTAAACATTTAACGATTTTGTTGAAATTTTGTGCGGAGATAATATTTAGAGTTTAAGGTTATCTTAATAGGTACTATCTCCGAGAAGACTCGTATATATGTAAGTGTCACCTATTCGAAATTAGTTACAAATTAATTAAAACATCATAATATGGGTATCAAATGGAAGGTATTTTAAAGATCCCTAATCCAAAAATATTTTCAATAGGGTTGCCACCTTTTTTGAATCGCATATTTATTTAAGTTTTTTTGTTGAGAAAAAAAGGTAAAATATAACTATTCATGGCTACCAAGAGGCGGTTCTTAAACAATGCTTTCCCTATATACACAATGTTATTCCTTGGGATAATAGCGTAAGGTTGCCACTTATTTTCGATTCTACACAATTTATCTAAAACTTCGCAATATGGATATCAAACGAAAGGTATCGTTGAGAACTTTGGTCCGAAAATATCTACGATCAGGGTTACCACGATTCTGTGTAATAAACATTTTTATTTTGTTAATTTCAATCAGCATTTTTTTATGTGTATACAGTCAAGATATGTATCTATCATTCATTCCCGCGTATTTCCGAATAGGGTTTCCACCTAAATTTTGGAGTAACAAATTTACTTAATAGGTATCGATATCGAAATCAAAAATTTTTTTTTTATTTCCAAAATATTTTTTTAAAGTTATCCAAATTTTTAAAACTTGTAAAAGTATATGCACTCCGGGCAAAGCTCGGTCAACCGGGTACTGTAACTTATTCAACAAAGGAATTCCGTCATTAAGAAAGCCATTAACATTAAATTACAATGCAAGCATCACAAAGCGAATAAGGACTAAATGAGATATTTATGTATACGTATGTATGTATGTGTGCATGGGGTAAAACAGGGACATATATAGATGTAAACATTTTTATAATGTCTTATACACATGTGCATCCGCATACTCGTATATGTACATACATATATACTTATATCTACGTACATAAATGCATATGTATGTACATATGTACTACATAAGTTTGTAGATCTGATTGTGGTTAAAATGCACGCGGCACACGCAAACTTAAGATGTAAATAACCCCACAACATGCCAAGTATGAAAACAATGTTGTTAAAAAAAAAACATTTATATTTATGTATGTAAGTGTATGGATTTAGGTATTTGGAGAAAAAACATCAACTACCAACATTCGATGTCGCTTTGCTACAAATTTTATCAGCTTATGATATTTCTTTACTTTTCGAGTCACGTTTCAGTCTGTCGCGTTGGAAATTATGTACATACATATGTATGTATGTATGTGGTGAGGGTGGGTGGATAGTACCCCTGTATGAAAGTAATAGCGTCCAACAGACCCCCTTTTTCAAGTGACTATTGCGAATGCTAGAACAACCCTTAAAGCGATGAATATTGGCCAAAACAAAACGATTAGGGTGACCAGAGGTATTCAAAAGTTAATGTAAACTCAATTAGTTTCTGGCACTCGCTTTGATTTCCTTGCAAGCTGCTTCGCCTACCGCTCGACTGTTCTTCGCCACGTTTCACGCGGTCTGCCAGGTGGACTGCCTTTGTCGATTTGGCCGTTCCATTCCATGGCCATCTGTGCAATACTACCGTCTTCTTTGCGCCAGGTGTGAACTATCCACATTGACTTCTGTCTCCGGATCCAGATCTCAAGGGACTCCATGTAAGCGTTTCTGAGAAGCTCCTCATTTCCACCTCCAGGAGCAATTGCGCACCAAAGGTATGTTCCTCATAGTATTAAGGGCCGTTTTCACAAACTCTGGTTAACACTACCGACACGGTGTTATATGCATGAAGTCAGTAACGTCGATAACGATGTTTGACCGATGATTAGGGTCAACCAGGCTTTGAGCAAACGGCCCTAAGTGTTTGGTCAGAGGCTGTCACGACACTACAAGCCTGTGCTGGCACACTTAGTACTTTGGTTTTTTTTATGTTACTCCTTAGGCCTAACGCTTTAGCTTTAGCGAAGTCCACAGTCGAGGGGGGCCCTCATAGCAGTATCCAACATATCCCCAATCAAAAAAGGAAGAGAAGAGGTGAGGGTAAGTAGCCTTGTCGAACACCACTGTGTACTTCCCAGGTCTCAGAAGTTTTGAAGGACATGATGTCGAGATTACTTATAGCATCGTGCAGTCAGGCGATATTATGGGTATGAAACCAATTTAAGTTCTCTACAAAAACTGTGTACAAAAATTCAGTACTTATTTGAAACAATCGGGAGAAAATCCCGTCGGTCGTGCAAAATGAAGTTCCCACGGTCCTGGATTTTTCACCGAAAAATGGAAAGCGTAATTTTTGGAGCTACTAATAAGTTGCGACAATACTCGGCATGCAGTCGCAAAACAGGTAAAAAGATGCTTAATAGATTTATATTTTGCCCCAGGATATAGGGTAGCTTGCTAGAAACTTCGATATCTAAGAAATCTTACCGACGAACTACATATTGAAGTTGAACATATCTGCAGTAAAGTGTTCTTACCGATATCATCACAGGTTCTCTGTACAGTACTTGTCGGTGGAGCAATCGATTCGCCATTTGCTGTTGATGTTCAGGTCTCCACTCAAAGCAATTGAAGCACTTGAGATTGCACGTTTTCAACAAATTCGTGAAAAAAATTAAATTGGAAATATCGGACCTGCAGACATCTTAAAGACATTCTAGCATAATAAAAGTAACGGGGCTTGGCATCCTCTTTGTGTCCATAAAGGATGTTCATATGAAGTCTACTTCTGCCAGCGTGATATTTTTATCTTTCATTTTGGTTTTGAAACTACGAAAAAAGTATGGTCACCCTAAAAACTCTTTCTGACTTGAACCAAAACAAACCGGCTACTGGCTCACACAGTATTTCAGCCGCCACACGAATTTAGTTATCATTTTGTCGTCTTCCCGTTTGGGGGTGTTGCAAGAGTTGTAAATATTTTGTCTGTGCGCGCTTTTGAACTTTTGCCGGTCGCGTGTTCCGTGTTCGCTTGCCGAAAAAGGAAAACAAGGAAACGCTAAATAGCAAGTGAACGAAAAAAGTTCGAATTAACGGTGAAAACAAACTGACTATGTATGTGTGTGTGTGTGTGAATTGATAATAAAAATGTAGCCAAAGTTTTGAATGAGGGTGGTATTTTTATAAAAGAAAGTCATTATCGCAAAGCTATTTTGCGCTCTAATGTTTCAACATTTAATTGGATAATCTACATACATATGTACATACATATAATCTTCACGGCTAGCTGTAAAGGAGTGTAAATACAATTTGGTATGTTAGTGTGTGTGTGGGACAGTAAACGCCGACATTGCAATTTTCGTCTGCTTCCTTCATACATAAACTGCATTATCGACTTTGCTGAGCCATTGTTATTATTATGTACTTAAATACATACAAACTTGTAATCGTTTGTGGACATCGCCGGTCCGGTAATTAAAGGTTTACGACCCTAGTTGCACGTCGTCGTATGTAATGGCTTTATATTGTTTCGGTCGCGGTCGTTGTACGCTCTGTCAACATAACGGTACAAAACGTGTTACAGCCCGACTTCGTTACATATGTACATATGTACATTCATACATTTATGTTTTCGTGACTGATGCCGTCACGTTTTCACGTCTGTTATTAACGTGCTTTATGTACTCGTATTTTGTAGTTCTTTTGAAAGGAGCTTCTCCGCATTTAAGTATTGATTTTCCGCAACTTTTTTGTGTGGTTTCCTTGAAGTGTTGGAAAGTGTTGAGTGTCGTGGAAAAATGAAAGGAGATGTTTCCACTTATCAACTAAAGAAGTGGATTATCTCAAGTGAAGTGCTCATAAACATTTGCACTGTCATCGGGAGGGGAGAGAACTACACAGAACAAAACAAAACGAAAGATAATGAAATAAACTCAAAAGCTTTTTAAAGGGCCAAACGCAAGGCTTTGCGTGTAAAACTTTTGCATATATAATTAAGAGAAATTGACTAAGAAAGGTTTTACAGGCTGAAAGCAAGCAACGTACGATGACAATAGAACTACCGAATCATGCTTAATAAACGTACATATGTATCGACTCAGTTAAAGAGAAAAAAATCCTTACCCAACCCAACCTGCAGAACAATAACGGCCCATCTCCTATGGTCAGCTCTACATATGTATATACATTAGGGTGGTCCAAAAACAGCGAAGTCGGAATTGTAATGCCCTCACCCCCTGGGATTGTTCTATATCCAAAAAATATACCCCTATTTTTTATTTTGAAATCAAAAAATATTTAGGGGTCGCTCAAAGCGCTCAAAGTTTTCCATATATTTTTATGTGGGAAAAAATGAATTTTTTCGTAGAAATGGTATAGAATTCTTGAAAATCAATATTTTTCGATCGGAAAACTCTGGTTCTCTTCAGGAGACTTTCAATAATACAGTACAGTACATATGTACATATGGTATCATAAAAAACTCTACTATTGACTCCTGCTTTGCTCACTCGGCCATTGTTGGAGCAGCGCGAGCAAAATGATATACATCTTCATTTAGAACATGCTCAAGTCTTTGCTGTCAAAAGAGCTTTTAACCATGAAAGTTGACACGGGAGCTTTTTGTTACACTTTCGTGCCCGAATAAACAAAATCTTTGAAGCTATTACCTTTTAATTGTCTAATGGCGAGAATATTCACCCTGCCAGAAAGCTAAGCGCTTAAGAAATGGTCGTCCAACACTTGTCAAATGTTAACTTACACATTGCTTCTATTAGGCGTCACATGCCGCCAGACAATACGAGTACTTCCCACACATGAAGTATTGTGTCTGATAATATATTTGAATTTGATGACGACGCCCATCTCATGGTCGCCGCCTGGTTTAGTTTAGACGAATGTTGCTAAATAAGTTAGCTAAAGTTATGGTGTCGGTTTTGTAAAGCTCGCGTTCTGTCCGTAGATTTATTTAACTTTGTTATTATTCTTCATTAGAATGATTGTGCTTTTCTTGTTCAGAAGCAACGCTACCTGCAATGTTGTGTGATACCTTTGGTTTCGCCTCCACCAATCTCCTACTGTTACACCTCATGCCGTTCCCGTAAGGTCTGATGTCGCAGTCCGAAATTGTTGACTATGCTCGTCGAATGACCTTCAGCAGTTTAAGGAAAACCTGCTTTGGATTTCCTATCCGAGGGGGCCTGATGGCGAGAGCTACGCCGATCTCGAAGAGTGTACTCTGTTGTAGATCTAGCAAGCAACATGCTCCCAAGGATGATAAGGCTTTAACTGGTGGGCACTGCTTCCCGAATTCTTCTACTTTTGTGAAATCTAGCCCTTGGCGTTCTCTTGTTAGGTACCTTGGTTCTTATATTGGTGAGTGTGATCGTACCTTTTAAGTGGCCTAGTTATGAGCGTTTTGATGGAGCACTCGGATGTGGCGAAAAGGGACCGTGTGTCCGGTTTTATTATTACTTTTTGCTTGTTGAGCTTAATATTGTACACATGACTATAGTTTCCGAAAGCGGCAGGCCCATAAAGTTACAAACGAAGCTGGATACGAAAAACAGTGCAGTAATAAAAAAAATGCATTTGCAAGAAAGCTAACATATTGCAAGCAAAGATGAAGATGAGGATGTTGTGTATATTGTCAATTGCAACCAATTCGCCTTCAGCTTAGTTTTCAGCAGGATAACGACAGAGATAATGACAAAGACAAAGGCAAAGACGCAGTCAAATGCAACGTCAAAATAAAAACACAGACACAGATTAAGATTGAGATTAAGGAGAAGATGAAGTTGCAGATTAAGATAAATTAGAAGATAGGAAATGACGATGAATATCAAGATTCTTTTTAGTAAAAAACAATTCAATTTCGAGAAAAAGTTTGTTTGAATATTTTTGGCATTTACAGTCGGATCTTAAAGTATGATTCTTTTTTCTCGAAAGTTTATTAACCTGAAGTACCCCGTTCTAATACTTACACACCATACCTCAGTCTTTATCGTTCTAACGTACCACCCTAGTGTCAACATATTAAAGTTTGCCAAAATTCATTAAACTTTTGCTAAGAAAGTATTTTAATTATTCCAGCAGAACTATTTAAAAAATGTACTTAATTTTACTTTTACTTCTTTAATTCGTGGAGTAGAATTTGAAATGATCTGGAGAGTAAGTAGTAGAATGGGCATTTGAGGCCAATGCACTTTCGAACAAAAAAATTGTCTCCTCGAGAAATTGGAAATATGTATCATATCTTAAGATCAGGCAGTAAATGAAGAAGGTATGGGGGAAAAAATCCCAAATTTTCTTGCAAAAAAAAAATTTTTCTATTTATCTATGGTCTAATGTGCATATACATACATATGTACATAAGTATGCATATGTACATACATCCATGTGCATTTATTTGTACAAACATAACGTTCTAAAGATCGATAGCCTTTGGCACTAAAAACGGCGGATATGTCAGTCAACTTCCTTAGAAAAACGTGTTTTCGTGCCGTTGGCACATTTAAAAACTTTTGTTGTCATTTCACAAATTGCTTTCATCACTAAAGGGCAAACTGGATAAACAGCAAGAGGGTGAAATATGAAAGCACAGTAATTGGCGCCATGGCCTATAGACAGGGTAATGTAATTTGTTTGCTATCAAATTCAAGCTAATAATAATTTCTACCAAATATCGACCTAATTCATATCTAACCTTTTCTTTAGGAAAGGAAAACTTTTTGCGAATCTGCTGTGCTTTGGGGGTGTGTTACATACCCAAACATATGTATGTATTAGAATAAATAAATATGTAAGCATTTAGCCATCGTCCTCAATAACTGTTAAATTAGCGGAAGCAATAAAATTTTATTTCCCGGGCATGAAATAGACTCTGGCATTGATGGCCGGAAGTAGCCTATGATTAAACGGGCCTGTTTTACTCTTGCCCCAAACAAATGTTCACGAAGTAGCTATGAAGAGAAAACTTCAACGTGAAATTTCAACATTCGAGGGCGGAAATTAAAAATTGCAAACTGAATTAATAAAATCTACAGAGCCAATTTTTTAGTGAAATCTATTTTTACCCTGCTGAGTGCGCCTCGAACCTGCGCGTTCGCATGTGGCGCGCTAACACGCTATACGGTACGCCACGCTTGCCTTAGCTTATGGCGGTGCTATTTTCGTATTTTCTTCGTTGCCTCATTCACCCCCCACACAATTCGTTGCATATTTTTAGGCATAACATTGAGCATGAGATTTTTCTACACTGTAAAAAAATATTATAACAAACAAGAAGTGAGTGAGTTTGAGCAAATAAAAAACTAGTTTTTTTGTAAAAGGAAATGAAGTGCTAATAAATAAAATAAATCTTATGTTGCATAAAAGAACCGTCGAGCTTTTGGACTTTAGATAGCATTTTATGCGGTCCGTTGATTTATTGTAAATGTGTGGTTAAGAAGCAGCGGCGTTATCTACGATTGCATTTTCTTTCGAGCCAAAGTGTAGCGTAGTAGCGGCATGTGGAGCGGTTTCGATCGTTGCAGTTCGCGCGGCGTCGATATACAAAGCACCAACAATGCTGGCAGTAGTCAACAGGAGACTTTGGCTGAAATCGAACACATATCAACGATAGCAGGCTCACTGGTATCAATTGCTTCCATATCACATACACACACTCAAGTACGTTATGTGAGTATTTCGAATGCTTTTGGGTGGTTAATGCAAACTTTGCAATGTATTTTTTTTCTTTATACTTTCTCCGTGATTTTTCTCATATAGCAATGCACAAATGATGCTGGCTATGAAACAGAACACACTTCGCTTAATTCGGACTTTGATGAGGCGGAGCTGCGCAGGGAATTGCTGCGTGATGTAGGTGGCTTTTAAACGGTGTTCACATGTGGCGATTTTATAGGCAATTTTAAGGGCGATTAGTTGAATCAAAACTTCATCGGAGGCGATTAGCTGAAATGCCATTCACACCAGACGATTGTTGCTTTTAATTAAGAGTTGCCTGTAAAATCTCCTTATGCACATATTTACATGCATATTACTGTTGTACTGACATATTATGGTTTTTTTTTCGTTGCAGAAATGGAAATGGCTGTTTGATATGGTAAGTGGATTTTCATTTATTTAATATATGCAGAAGTTGTTATAGTCTTATCATAAATGCTTTAAAAGTTACAAATATTTTTCCATACATTATTTTTTACTAATTAATTATGCCTGAGATTCATTATAGATGTTTGTTTTGCCGATTGATAGGATTAACTAAGCACTAATACTCTAATTAATAGTTAAATTCTAACTTCTAGTTTTTTTCACACGTTTTCAAGTGTTTTTTTTTAGAGTGTACTTCAAATGAGCGCATTTATGCATGTGTGTATCTTCGTATATGCTTTTGTACATGGCGTTAAATCGATATCAATACTGTCAAGTGCAACACTTGGCAGACGCTCTCGCTTGGCTTTCACAGCGTAGCGGTTAGCATGTTGCCGTACGGATGTCGAGGTAGTGGGTTCGAAACCCAGAGGAAATTTTGAAGCTTATTTTTATTTTTATTTTTATTTCATTTTTATTTTTTTGAGATTGTGTATTTTATTTAATTTGAGTGTATTTTATGTTGATTTTATTTTATTTTACTTAATATTTAGATCTTTTTAAGAGCTTTTATTTTATTTTATGTTGATTTTTTTCATTTTAGTTATTTTTTAGTTTGTAAACTTCTATATTATTATATGTGATTTTATCTTGTTTTATTTCTGTTGGTTTTATTCTATTTTATTTAATTTTTTATTTTACTTTATTTTTTTCAGGTGATTTTATTTTATTTTATTCTACTGAAGTTGAATGTATTTAATTGAATACTTTAATTTAGATGATTTTGCGGTATCTTTGGTTAGCTTTATGCCGATTGCCGAACTGCCTTTTATAGTAAACTTTAATGAAACTTATTCTAACGCAAATACTTAGCTACTTATTTACATATCATGTTATTTTTTAAGAAATATGAATACTATTTTCATTTTTAAGAATATGTTTAAGAAATAATCTCTTTGATAGCAAAACATCTACCGAATTTCTGCTAATGTTAATTTACTTAATACTTTGACATCCAAACAGTTTGATCCCGAGGGTTTTGGTGAGATACCCGTCGACGACTTTGTAAAGGCGTTAAAATCTCCCGAATTCTTATCACAAGTGCCTATGAATAAACGAGAATTGCTACACGAACGCACGAAAAAGGCGCGATTGCCAACTGGACCGGGATATGTCACCTTTCAGGATTTTGTAAATGTGGTAAGTACATACATACATACATTGAGTATCACGTCGGAAATGCGACGCCGAGTGGATTTCACAATGGTTAGTTTAGAAATTTCGCACTCGATTTGGCTTAAAATTTAACTACCAATTTTGGTCCGTTTAGATGAAAGAGGATGATTAGTGTGTTAAGCTTAGTAAGGGATTTGGCCTAGCACTTATTGTAGCCGTAAGCTGCCAGAGGAAACCCTATACCCTCCCTGTCAAGATAGATAACTTTGAGGGTGCCCTATATGGAGAAGAATCCACTCAGATCCAGCATCTGCATGGTTACTTTTGTTGACCTTCTGAGCACGGAGGCTATGACTACAGCTGCATTGATTGCTTTACACATTTTTTTACCACGTGGACGAGCTCAGATAACAGCTGGGAACTCACGTCGCTGGCGTACAACTTCGAATGGGTAATAACCCAAAAATCCTGCTGACCAGTAAAATGCAGGGGACCAAGCTACAGCTCTGCCAAAACACGGCACTCCGGACAGCCACCGGATGCCTACTGATGTCTCTACAACACCATCTACATGACGAGGCCCAAATGCTCCCCATCAGGGAGCATAAACTAATGCTCTGCAATCAATTCGTAGTAGGGTGTCACCGGCATGGGCACCCGAACAGACACATGCTTGTGGCGGAGCTCTCGCCAAGGCTCCTCAGGAGGCATCTATATGAACTGAGGGACGAAGTCCAGAGGTGCATAAACCAGCCTCTCGACCCGACAGCATACCGACATGCCATAGATGCAGATGTGCCCAACGAGTGCCCGGCATGTGGCTAGACATCTCTTCGCATGAACCCTAAACTCCAGCTAACACCTCAGTTCCTATAGACAAACCCAATGGAAGTTGCTGGGTCTTCTGCTAGTTGAGCTTGACGACAAAGATTTAGGGACAAACCGAGTCGATCCACACCACTATATCCTGCTGGATGCCGTGCCTCTCCAGGGCCCTACTAAATGCTTTCGTTTCGACGTTTTTGAAAAAGCTCTCAACATCTAACAAGCTGGCTAGGGTATATTTCCTGCATTTCAAGGACCTTTCAATAGTACCGACCATTTTTTAGAGAGCGCTGTAGACTTATCTGCCTTTACGAAAGGCCTTTAAAAAGGCCATGGGAGATTTCTTGGTCTAAAATCCTTCAGGGAGATGTGGTCTCGACTCCCTGCTTTTGGAATAAATATCCATCAGATGGGGTATCACACCATTATCTTTCTAGTAGCCATAAAAAAATGCTTTTGGGACGCTTCTTAAAATCGATTCATTTGTTACTAAAACCAGATTAAACAAAATAACACAACTCGTTTTCTTCTCATTAGAATTGGCTAAAAATTAATTGGATTTTTTTCTACCTGCTCGACCATTTTTGTGTTTGCTCATGTTGCCATGCCACTAGCAAAAGCAAGTTGTGGGAAAATAGTTATTGCTTCTGATTTAGTTCAAGAGCCTTGTTTTGCTTGTGTCGCCATACATATGTACATATAAGACTTACAAATTTTTTTTATGCCGTTTCGGCAAATATCCTTTGCCTAATTTGCACTTTGCATATTTGTGTGCTTTATGTTGTTGGTTTGTACGCACATATTATGGTATTACATACATATCCTCTCATCCAAATACCTATATATGTTCATACCTGGATTTTCTTTCCATGTTTGTTCGTGCACATATGCATATTTGCCATGGCTACTCCTTTATTGAAATAGCTGGGATTCAAGTAGCAATTGTTGTTGTCCTCTCAGTAATTTGTACGAATGTACAATAGGGCGGGTCGGAAAACACAAAATGTTTGATACGAAAATTGTAATATTTTAATCCCTTATTCTAGAAAAAAAAATCGGTCGGCGGAATGAGCTTGAAAAGTTAAAAATAAGAATGGGAAAATACATTTTTTTAAAATTTTTACAACGACTTGTGTAGATCAAATCCGGAACTTATTTCCTATCATAAAGTCATAAAAAAATTAATAGGGCAAGTTGAAAGTAATTAAAATCAATATTTTAATCAATTAATCTTTCCTTCCATCTTAATCTATCTGTGTCAACATGGCATAGATGTCGAAGTATATCGTTAGTCTGCTACATCAATCGAAAAATTGCTCCTCGACCACGCGGTAGCTGTCATTCGCAATTTGTCTGTCGGAAAATGGCTGCTCGTTCGAGTGATTTGAAATGCATTTAATTAATTTATTTTTCTGAAATTTTTCTTAATGTTATTTTGTGATTGACCTTTTCTGACTGGTCTGCCGAAATGGTCTACTGATGGGCCATTAAACTGCTGCTTCGATAGTGACCGACATTTGCCTGCTTAAAATGAAATAATGTTTTTATTTTAAAAATAAAATTTATTTATGTTATATAAATAGATTATTAAGTATTATAAAAGGGTTTATGCTCTATTGAAATGCCATAATTCAAAATAAAATAATTTTTTAATCTTTTTGCGGGGAAAAATTGCAATAAATCCCAAAATCCGAAAAAACAAATTTATTTATTTTTCATTAAATGAATTTTTTAAAGAATTTATATATGTATTTTCAATAGAGAAAAAACGCTTTAATTATACTTAAAAATCCTTTTATATAAGATAGAATGTTAAAGGTAAATTTTATCGTTGTTTTTTCAATACTAAAAAGTGCTTTTTAGTTTGAGAACGCTATTGACGGTTATTTGAGATGCTTTGAGATTTGAGAAAAGGACTGATTTTCAAGCGCATCTCAAACTGAGATTTAACAAAAATGCTTATTGGGAACTATGATTTCCTTACTTGAGTGAGTGCGAAGCTCCCATATTCGTTTGCATAAGCAAACTCTTGCAACGCTGGCGAAAAATATAGATATGCGATAAGTCGCAATAAGTCGCAAATATTACAACAGTGTGCTTTGATATACTTGGGGATCGCTGCGCGGACTCTTGCACTTAAAACAAAAAAGAATACTATTTTACAGGCTTGTACTTGACCTCATCAAATAACTTTTCACTATTAAAAAGTATTAAAGGAAAGTAAAAATTTCGACCCGCACTAATGTATGTACATACATAATACATTTATATGCACTTATTTATATGCTGTGTCCTTTTGATGTTCAAATTGTTATTATTGCTGTTGTTGTCATTCGAATTGTTCAGATTGCGGGCGTAGATGTTTACCGCTTTCTGCTTCAAGAAATTCACTTCGATTTGATGCATTCAAGTGTACATACACATGTACATGTCCTCAATAATTGTGCGTTCTGATTGCAATCGTTGTTGCTTTTTGTTGTCCTTGTTGACATTTATTTACATAAGTACCTTGCTTTTGCTTTTATTGACAAGTTGTTATCCCTTGTGTACATTTATTAATTTGTTTACAAGTGGTAAATATTTAAAAATGAAAAATTCACAATTAAATTATAAATGAGTATCTTCTTTAATGACTTCAAATCCTTCAAGTGACCATCTTAGTAAATTAATAAGTTTCGTTTGTATGTTGTTGGCGTTATTTAATCCTTGTGGTAAAATGTTTTTGAAATGTTATGGGCTATTTTTAAATTCGAACCATAGAGCAATAGGGCAATTTGTATTTTTTTCGATTTGAGTGCAAAGAAAAAGGTAAAAATTTAGCACTAAACAAATTTTTGATTTTACTTACTGCTGCCTGTTTTTTGGCGCGCTGGGAAGTATTATCATTCACTGGTATAATGTGCAAAAGCACAGTAGGTAATACTAGATTATTCTAATGTTCCAGTAAGTAATGTAAGTACTTATTGTTTTTTGAAGTGAAACTTCTTTGGCAAATTCAACGGAAATTGCACACGGAAATGGTGCAACGGAAATGGTTGGGGCGGAAACAAGTGCTTCTCGAATGCATTAATTTAACAAAAACTTGCTAATAAAACGTAAAACAATAACACTTAGAAAAAGACCAATACAAGAATGCAAGAAAAGTTGGCAAAAAGGCAAAGGTGAAAATAAAAACAAAAACAAATATGCGTAAACATAAAGGCAAAAATGAAGACCAAGGTAAATTTAAACACTTTACTTATATAAGGGCAAAGATGAAAGGGATAGATGAAGAAAGATTAAAATAAAGGTAATTACTGAGAAAAGCATATACATATGTACATAGATAGAAACACAAAGACTCAATCTGGGACCTATTTTGGGATTTTAGAGGTTTTAGGCAATCTCGGAACTTATCGATAAAATAATCGATAGTTTTCTCGGTTTTGTTATCGATATTTTCATCGATTTTGTTATAGATATTTTCAAAACTTATCGATATAATAATCGATATTTTTATCGATTTTGTAATCGAAATATTTTCGATTTTGCTATCGATATTTTCGGAAGTTATCGATATAATAATCGATATTTTTAGAGGTTTTGTTATCGATATTTCTATCGATTTTGTTATAGATAATTCATAGATTTTGTTATCGATATCGCTATCGTTTTTGTTGTCGATAATTTATCGATTTTGTTATCGATTATTTATAGGTTTTTTTTCGATTTTGTTATCGATATTTTTTTATTTGTTATCGATATTATTCTCGATATTTTGGTCAATTTTCTAAACGATTTTGCTACCAATGTTATTATTGATTTTGCTATTTTGATCGATTTTCTAACCGATTTTGCTACCAATATTATCGATTCTGCTATCGAAATTTTCGGAAATTATCGATATTTTTATCGATTTTTTTTTGATTTTGTCGTCGATGGCATCTAGACAGAAAAAAGACAAAATATATGACCTTAAGAAAAAGTATGTATGTATGTATATTGGTTATGGACAAAATAGATATGTAACGTAAGTTTCACTTCTCCAGTGTGGCCCACGCGCACTTACTTTTTTTTTAAGGTATTATTGACCACAAGTAGACATTGCAAGCTTTTTGTTAGAGGAAAAATGTGTGGAACATTGCTAAGAGAGCTTTTCAGGAATTTACATTTATTTTCTTGCCATCCCGTAAAGTTGATAATAAACAGGTTTACTCAAATATTGTAAATTTATTTATTCTGTAAAATTCTAAGAAGCATATTTACCGTTCATATTTTTGTTAAGCGTTTGGCCTACACAGCTGCCATAAGACGGCGCACAAATTTGGTGTGGAATTTGTGGTTGAGCGGAGACTCCGACACCTCTTGTCCAGGCTCACTCCCCTCAGTGAACGAACTGCCACGATCCTCATAAAATCTGAATTCAACAACTTAAGCCTTGTTTGTGCGCACTAGGGCATTCAATCCCGAAGCATTTTAACAATACCGGAATTTCGGGATGCAAAAATTCTAATCCCGGGATCCCGAGATTTTTCGGGATTTAGACTTCATCACCACTTTTTGCATTTTACAGTAGCTTCGCCTTTTTCAAACCACACAGATTCATTGTCACCACATTTGGTCTGAGTAGAGCATAGTGTCTCTTTGTAAAAGAGTACATAATTTGATGTTTAAATATTTTTATAATATTTTAAAATATATATATATTACTTGTCAAAAAACATTTACTCATATTTGCAGAAATTTCCTTTTCCAAAAAACGCCAACAAAGTAAAATGAAGAACAACCTTGGCACACCGTAAAAGTTTGTTGTGTTTTCAATTGCTACCAGATTTTTCGTTATTACACGGTTCTTGCACAAAATATTAGAACAAGTACAGTTATTCAGGCAAGTCCTGAAATCCACTTCCAAGTGCAAATGGTTCAAGTTCACTTTGACTTAAAATTTTAGTGTTCTGTATTTCTCGTGTTTCATGTCAAATGAATTCATTTTTTCGTTTTCAACATCTCTTTCATTCATTGTAAATTAATCAGTAAAAATCTCGGATTCCGGAGCTGTAGTCGCGGGATCTCGAGACATGGAAAAGTGTTCGGGATCCCGGAATCCCGGGATTCTGGATACCGAGATTGAATGCCCTAGTGCGCACGTCATGACGTACGATCTGTTTGGTCCCCAATTCGTGCCCATAAATCCAACAATAAAGGGTCGTATGCATAAAACCTAAGCAATGGCTTTTTCTTAAAATTTCAGGACTTTTATTCAATTTGTTCAAATAAATTTAAGTGAGAGGTATGCATTTTTAAGAAAAACCAATTCCTAGTGCCGAATTTCCACTAGGCATTGAAATGACAAAAAATTGGAGGCATTTTCTTCTACACTGAGGGAAATAATGCATAGTAAAAATGAATACTTTATATTTGATTATCGTTTAAAAATGTTCGTATTTAAAAATAATATTTTCATACAAAATTTATTACGCACGTATTTGAGTGTTCACATCTGAGTATGTATGTAAATGTAAGTTTACATACGCACCCGAAGCATGCAGAGCGCCGCTCTGAGAGCCGTGACAACACACGTATACGTACATAGTACATACATATTTATCCGTACAAATCGCGTGCTGTGGTGTTGATGGATATTCATCATTTGAAAGCAACTTTATATGTCTGGGTGTAGCTGAGTGCGCAAAGATGCTTGCCACAAGTTGTTGATATCCGGAGATGGTCGGGCTCGAATTCCACTGCAGGCAAGATGCAAATTAATTTTTTTTTTTAGTTTTTGTCTTAATTATTCACTTCATGGATGCTTTTTCAGCACGAACACGGTCATTTTAATATGCGCGTAATTGAATTGAATATTTACCAATATACAGTACTTTCGTTGACGTTTATAGTAAGATCAATTACGTTTCTATTTGATTTTAATATTTTTTTCCCTCAGTGTAGATAAGGTATATTCTATATGAGGTATAATTTAATTTGTTAGCATTTTTATTTAATAAATAAAACAATAATAGGTAATTCTTACTATTACTTTTACCATAAATTATTGCGTTTAAGATTTTAGGCGCCATTTTGTATCGGCCATTTTGGGTTTTGTTATTTTGACTTCAGATTCGAATCCGGCGACCTCGAAAATCCCTGTAAACATGAATTCATGTCAATACACTAATCTAATTTTTTAAATTATGGGCACAAAATGGGTATGAAAAATCACTATGGACATGGAAGGACTATGAGACTAAAGATCAGTTCTACCCCTAGAGGAAGTAGTATATTAAAATTGTGCTATATTAGGTAAAGAGGCACATTTGGTCCAACAGCCGAAAAATTTTGCTTTTATTATAACACCTCCAACAACGGAGAGAAGCTGATCGACTTTGCTCCGTACGGAACGTGGTAGTTAGTACTTAGTACCAGATACCAGGTTCGAAACATCAACAAAGCCACTTGGCAGTCCACTGATCAAAGAATGAAGAACCAAATTGATTATGTTGTGATAGATGGAAGATAAGCTTCAAGCGCTCTTGATGTGCGTTCTATCCGAGAAGCCAGCATCGACTCGGATGACTACTTTTTTGCAGCCAAAGTGCGCATGCGCCTCTGTGCAGTGATGAACGTGCGCCAAGCAATGCGCGGAAAGCTCGACGGAGTTTCAACTGCCAGGAGAGACCCGCGTTACTCTGGCCCAGTTACGGTCTGGGTACTGTAGCCGTCGCAACAGCTACCTGTTCAGACTCGACCACAGTATCCCCAACGAGTGTCCGCCATGTGAAGACTTCCCGCACGATACCACCAACCTCTTCACATGCTAGCTCAATCCCACTCAACTAACACGCCTCTCCCTTTAGTCCGACCCTACTGAAACTACCTGTTTCCTGGTCCTACCGTTAGTTGAGCTTGGTCACAATGATTGAGGGATGAACCGAAATATGCCGGGAATTTTCGCAATCGACTCCCAATCCTGCTTAAACAGGAAATTCTTTATCGACCGGATATAAATGAGCCAAGGGAATCCATCTGCCAATCTTTTCGTGCCGCTGCAGAAGTGTTGGTTGGATACTACCGCCAAAATTGCCGCCTATAGAAATCTCCGGGGTGGGTGGGTTACCCTTTTCATACCACCATTTCTCAGTCACTTAAAAAGCTTCGATCGAGCTTATATAAATGCACCGTAATTGACCTTCCGAGGAGATTTGCCATTGCAATAGACATAACCGTCACAAGGTAATGACAGGTGTCCAGCTCCAGTTCCATTATTAATAAAAATCTTCATAATTTTTCATTTCAACAGATCAGGTTACAATAATTGCTTAGTAATTAAAGATTCATTAACGGAAAAGAATTACCAAGAAATACAAAGTAAAAGAAAATTGTGCAACAATATTTAATTCCGAAGAGTTCATGCAATGTGCAGATGTTAGGAATGAATGAATTCCTCTTCTTATTGCTAATTAATAACTAATTTATGCTGGCGTTCCAGCAGTAAATGTTTTGTGTCTATGCACAGATTGATGGAGCACTTGCCTCATATATGTATGTAAGATGCTGCATGCGTTACGACGAGTACTTGCCACAAAGAACGTGATGTTGCGATTATTCAATCTGTAAAACGATTACCATTTATGGCATGGCATTGATTTACTAAAACCGATGGCGCACGCGCCTATGCCATCTCAGACAGCCGGCCAGCGTGCGTTCGACAATTGGCATTTGACGATGGGCCTAAGCTCAGTTGGTAGTCAGTGGTCGACGGCCCATCATATGGTACATGCAATCCGTTCCGTTTTGCGGTGCATCTACACATTCTTTACATTAGGGTAGTCCAAAATTAGTAAACTGGGAATTTTAATGCTCTCACCCCTAGAATTGTGCTATAAAAAAAAATAACCCTATTCTTTTAATTTGAATTCAAAAAATATATAGGGGACGCTCAAAGCGCTTCAAGTTTTCCATGTATTTTATATGGGAAAAAAATAACGTTTCGTAGAAATGGTATAAAATTCTTCAAAATCACTAATTTTTGATCGGAAATCTCTGGTTCTCTTCAGCAGACTTCCAATAACCATTTTTTAATACTTTGGATTTTCTGAAATTTTCTTGGGGTTTTGGCGGACCTATAAAATATAGTTACTATGAAAAAATGGTTAAATAAATAATTGGGTATTATTATTGTGAATCTGCTTACAGAGTTTTCAGACCGAAAAATATTGATTTTCAAGAATTCTATACCATTTCTACGAAAAGTTGTTTTTTTCCCATATAAAATACATGGAAAACTTTATGCGCTTTGAGCGACCTCAAAATATTTTTTGATTTCAAAATAGCGCAATCCTAGGGAACGAGAACATAAAAATTCCGACTTTACATTTTCATATGCATTTTTGGACTACCCTAATGTACATACATTAAGCCCGTCCAATAGAAAATGCTTGTCTTCACCTGCCAACGCCAAGCGCCTAGCGCCAACCACTGAGCGCAGTGAAGCTGACGTATTCAATGATGTCCCCGGAGCCATAAGCGCGTTATATTTGCACCTAGTAGACGTCGTCAGATCGCTCTGATTTCTTTTGCTGTGTATGTTCTACACTGTAGAATATGCCAGGCTGAGAACAATGTCGTTGTGATTGATGTATGTATGCGTAGTATAATGCAGTACTTCGAGTGATTGAAAAAAAAAGAAAAAAAAATCGCTTACAAAAACGGTACATACATAGGTACATTAAGATGCCTCTCGAAAAAAAAATTATTACCTAAATTCATGAGCTGGACCTATATAAAGTTTTGTATGTTTGCGTGAGCGCTGAAATCTATCTACTACGCTTTAGGGACCAAAACTATCGCCTCTTTTATTCAAAAATTTCAAAATAAAATCGAATAAGACTGTGTTTGGAAAAATCTTGTTACTTTTTCTTTCTCAGTGCAAGTGAGATCAGGCTTGAATGGGGCATAAACCGAGTCGGTACCTATCAACAGAAAGCCCAAAATACCTGTGCTCAGAGAAAAAGGTTTAGCAGATAAGCCGAGACTTCATGAATGTTGGCAGCTAATCTGGGAATGCAAGCAGTGGTTGCTATATGCTCGCGCAGCAAATCAATTGGCAAGAGCTTGGGTGTGGAACCTACTATGAAATGAATATTTATACTGGCTCCACCCAGCGATAGTTACGCTTCCCCTCTTTTATAGTAGAGGGTCATATGGTAGATATGGCCCTGTCGAGACCATCCATGCTGTTGAAGTGTAATGCGATATGCGGGGATTATACTTCATTTTAACTGATAGCCAGGCGACTATGAAATACTGAACAAAAGAATCCGCAACGCACATGTTAGCCATGAAATGCCACAAATATTCGATAATCGGGAAGTCCTAAAGTGGAAAAGTCTCCAATCTCTTCAGATTTCGGTATGAAAAAACTGGTCTGGGAATTGGACAACCACAGCAGCCTAACTTAGCATAAAGCGAAGCCAATAGGAATGCAATGCACTGCACCCTTGGTAGTTATAAGTTAGAAGCTGTCAAGTTTTTTGTTACTTAAGAACCAGCACTAACATCTACTTTAATATCAGCTGAAGATCCAGCGAAGTTAACAAGTAATGCTGGTTCCTGATAAGTGAATACGAGCGCTGCGACCTGTGATTTATGTAGTACATAGTTCTATTGCGCTAAACCTTTAAAACTTCAATACAACCTTAGGCTAATTATGAAGTTAAGTAATTTAGCGAGTGTCTTGTTCCAAAATCTGGACGGAGATGATAACCGCTCCTCCAAGTGAAAGAGCCTTTGACCTTTGATACAAGAGCAATCGGATAATACTTATATATGTGCTCTGGGGTTTCATTCACCAGCGCACAGTACCTGCAGTCCGTCCATCTTGTTAAGTTGCTATCTTCCATAAGACAATGCTGGAAACTATATTGACTGCCTTTTCTATCGTTCGAAAGACTAATTGAAAGATCTGATAACAAGAAGGCCAGAAAGCATAAACAGACGGCAGCGTTGATCCGGATCAACTCGGGATTTAACTGCAGTTGATACGGATTAAGTCCGAGTTATGCGCCAGATAGGAGGGTATCCCTCATGCTTTACCAAGAAGTCTTTTGAAAGCATAAAATGCCTTTGTAGCATTGATGGTAACAGCTATGAGATGTGAGTGCAAGTTGAGTTTTTCGTCTAAGGTTATCCCTTGCAACTTCGTCTCTTGCAATAGGAGCACAGGCAGGGACATCATCGAATGCATAAAAAATACACAAAATTGCGCTGACCTGGACATTTCGTGCGCGCGGATTATGATGCTTCGGTGGAAAGATCCTTCGACTCGGAAGTTTGAGTACAATGGAAGGATCAAGTTGGAAGGATGAACAAATTGTGAAGCTTCGTATGGCAGAGAGGCAATAGGCGAAGTTCGTTGGTCTACGCCCAACCCGACAAATGGCTGTACAAAGTGTCAAATAAGGACATGAGGATGTTTTTGATGAAAGTCAGAAGGTATGAGTCGTTCAGAAAAAAAAAACAATTTTGTCTTGTTTGAAGCGTGAGGCATTCTAATGCACATTCATTGCATGCACATACATTTGTTAGTATGTATGTAATATACAATCAATTTCAGCCTTGTTCGCAACCTCGGCCAATGATAATGATGTGTTGATGATGTTTATGATAATAGTTTGGAAGCTACGAATTCAGCTATGTGTGTACGTACAGTCCGTTTTTCGAATATTAAAAGAAATCAAGAAAAAAAGGAAGTAAAAAAGAAATAAGCGCATGCGCGCATCATAACAATCGCGTCGCGTGCCCAGCATATGGCCCAGCAGCGATTGCCTAACTTCTGAGCAACCGACCACGCTGCCGGTCGGTGAAGTTTATTCAATAAACCTGCAGCTGCAACATTCGCGCTTCTGTGCGGTGGTAAATACTTGACAGCAACGGCGAGGCGAGACGGCAACCAGGGAACTTTGGTGCATACCTGTTGATGGTAACAGCGGACGACGGCGGCACTTGCTGCATTTTTTACCGTTTGTGCATTCCGATTTCATTCAGAACAAGATTCAGGAATTTCTTGGTGCGTGCTTGGCACAAGTCCTCATAGCAATGCAACAGCGAGAACAACCACATCAACGGCAGCATTAACAACATTTGTACGGCGTTTATCGCGCATTGCATTGAAAAACAAGAAGTCGAATCATATGAAGAGAAGTACTCGTATGTATGCAATGCTGTTGCCTCTTTTTCGTTGCAATTTGATTGTGGCAGTTTATTACACGTTGTCCGCTATTACATTTGTTGCTTGTTCATGGGCAATTCTTTGATTGTAAAGTAGCAATGTGCTCATTGATTTGAGAGTGACCGGTAATGGCTGGCAGTGGTTGTGGCATGAATGTTTGCCCCGGGTGTCGTATGAATGCATTTCATAGAAAACTCTGTATGTATTTAATTTTTAGTATCGTCTAGTGTTCAAAATCGAGTATTTAAACTAAATGTCAACCAATGCCTCCTGTTCACTCATTCCTAGAAAGACCAGTCTTGTCATGTAGGGATCCCCGGTATCGAACCCAAAAAAAATATTTGAGTGTTGAGATCCTGATTCTGTTGCCTTAACTATGACGGCAGTAGCCTTAAGTTAAGAAAGGGGGTGTTCTTAAGTGCCCCAATGATTCAATAAGTGCGGCCTGTTGTACCCTCTGTAGGTGTCTGACTAGGATGGTCGACGTAGTATATTCTACCAGAGGAAAACTTCTAAAAACATGGGATTTACTATGGTTTCATATCTCAGGATAGCTCTCTTCATGCTTTCCTCCATGTAAGGCTTCCATGACAGCTTCCTACCAAGAAACCATCCGTGATATTTTACTCTAAACATCTTAAAGCCTCAGGCTAACGCCCTAAGTTGAGGGAAGAGTCGTGTGTGGTATCTTATATTTCCTAGTGAAGAGGAAGGGTTCCGTTTTACTAGAATTTATAGCGAGTTCTTTGCTCGCTGAACACTTAGTTACCACATTTAACTTCTCCTGGATCGGACCAAAAAAGATATCCGTATTTGCACCAAAAGTGCAAAGACATCACAAGGCAACGTATCCTCTGCAGTTCTTATAGCAGGTCCTCAATCTTTAGAAGGAGGGGTGCTCACTTTACGCACTTCATGAGATCAACAGGCCGATAGACAAATATTCGATAATCGGGAAGTCCTAAAGTGGAAAAGTCTCCAATCTCTTCAGATTTCGGTATGAAAAAACTGGTCTGGGAATTGGACAACCACAGCAGCCTAACTTAGCATAAAGCGAAGCCAATAGGAATGCAATGCACTGCACCCTTGGTAGTTATAAGTTAGAAGCTGTCAAGTTTTTTGTTACTTAAGAACCAGCACTAACATCTACTTTAATATCAGCTGAAGATCCAGCGAAGTTAACAAGTAATGCTGGTTCCTGATAAGTGAATACGAGCGCTGCGACCTGTGATTTATGTAGTACATAGTTCTATTGCGCTAAACCTTTAAAACTTCAATACAACCTTAGGCTAATTATGAAGTTAAGTAATTTAGCGAGTGTCTTGTTCCAAAATCTGGACGGAGATGATAACCGCTCCTCCAAGTGAAAGAGCCTTTGACCTTTGATACAAGAGCAATCGGATAATACTTATATATGTGCTCTGGGGTTTCATTCACCAGCGCACAGTACCTGCAGTCCGTCCATCTTGTTAAGTTGCTATCTTCCATAAGACAATGCTGGAAACTATATTGACTGCCTTTTCTATCGTTCGAAAGACTAATTGAAAGATCTGATAACAAGAAGGCCAGAAAGCATAAACAGACGGCAGCGTTGATCCGGATCAACTCGGGATTTAACTGCAGTTGATACGGATTAAGTCCGAGTTATGCGCCAGATAGGAGGGTATCCCTCATGCTTTACCAAGAAGTCTTTTGAAAGCATAAAATGCCTTTGTAGCATTGATGGTAACAGCTATGAGATGTGAGTGCAAGTTGAGTTTTTCGTCTAAGGTTATCCCTTGCAACTTCGTCTCTTGCAATAGGAGCACAGGCAGGGACATCATCGAATGCATAAAAAATACACAAAATTGCGCTGACCTGGACATTTCGTGCGCGCGGATTATGATGCTTCGGTGGAAAGATCCTTCGACTCGGAAGTTTGAGTACAATGGAAGGATCAAGTTGGAAGGATGAACAAATTGTGAAGCTTCGTATGGCAGAGAGGCAATAGGCGAAGTTCGTTGGTCTACGCCCAACCCGACAAATGGCTGTACAAAGTGTCAAATAAGGACATGAGGATGTTTTTGATGAAAGTCAGAAGGTATGAGTCGTTCAGAAAAAAAAAACAATTTTGTCTTGTTTGAAGCGTGAGGCATTCTAATGCACATTCATTGCATGCACATACATTTGTTAGTATGTATGTAATATACAATCAATTTCAGCCTTGTTCGCAACCTCGGCCAATGATAATGATGTGTTGATGATGTTTATGATAATAGTTTGGAAGCTACGAATTCAGCTATGTGTGTACGTACAGTCCGTTTTTCGAATATTAAAAGAAATCAAGAAAAAAAGGAAGTAAAAAAGAAATAAGCGCATGCGCGCATCATAACAATCGCGTCGCGTGCCCAGCATATGGCCCAGCAGCGATTGCCTAACTTCTGAGCAACCGACCACGCTGCCGGTCGGTGAAGTTTATTCAATAAACCTGCAGCTGCAACATTCGCGCTTCTGTGCGGTGGTAAATACTTGACAGCAACGGCGAGGCGAGACGGCAACCAGGGAACTTTGGTGCATACCTGTTGATGGTAACAGCGGACGACGGCGGCACTTGCTGCATTTTTTACCGTTTGTGCATTCCGATTTCATTCAGAACAAGATTCAGGAATTTCTTGGTGCGTGCTTGGCACAAGTCCTCATAGCAATGCAACAGCGAGAACAACCACATCAACGGCAGCATTAACAACATTTGTACGGCGTTTATCGCGCATTGCATTGAAAAACAAGAAGTCGAATCATATGAAGAGAAGTACTCGTATGTATGCAATGCTGTTGCCTCTTTTTCGTTGCAATTTGATTGTGGCAGTTTATTACACGTTGTCCGCTATTACATTTGTTGCTTGTTCATGGGCAATTCTTTGATTGTAAAGTAGCAATGTGCTCATTGATTTGAGAGTGACCGGTAATGGCTGGCAGTGGTTGTGGCATGAATGTTTGCCCCGGGTGTCGTATGAATGCATTTCATAGAAAACTCTGTATGTATTTAATTTTTAGTATCGTCTAGTGTTCAAAATCGAGTATTTAAACTAAATGTCAACCAATGCCTCCTGTTCACTCATTCCTAGAAAGACCAGTCTTGTCATGTAGGGATCCCCGGTATCGAACCCAAAAAAAATATTTGAGTGTTGAGATCCTGATTCTGTTGCCTTAACTATGACGGCAGTAGCCTTAAGTTAAGAAAGGGGGTGTTCTTAAGTGCCCCAATGATTCAATAAGTGCGGCCTGTTGTACCCTCTGTAGGTGTCTGACTAGGATGGTCGACGTAGTATATTCTACCAGAGGAAAACTTCTAAAAACATGGGATTTACTATGGTTTCATATCTCAGGATAGCTCTCTTCCAAGAACCATCCGTGATAC
>NW_016162797.1:0-7233 GCF_001687245.7 Rhagoletis zephyria | reverse complement strand
TTTACTCTAAACATCTTAAAGCCTCAGGCTAACGCCCTAAGTTGAGGGAAGAGTCGTGTGTGGTATCTTATATTTCCTAGTGAAGAGGAAGGGTTCCGTTTTACTAGAATTTATAGCGAGTTCTTTGCTCGCTGAACACTTAGTTACCACATTTAACTTCTCCTGGATCGGACCAAAAAAGATATCCGTATTTGCACCAAAAGTGCAAAGACATCACAAGGCAACGTATCCTCTGCAGTTCTTATAGCAGGTCCTCAATCTTTAGAAGGAGGGGTGCTCACTTTACGCACTTCATGAGATCAACAGGCCGATAGGGGCAGCCTTCATACATAAAGACTTCACTGTAGATCCACAAAGCTCTCGACATCTTCTGCCTACCAGAGGAAATAATCACCAACCTAATCTGCACTACCAGAAAATCAGGGTCAGAGTCTAGCATTTTTTCAAAACAGCCCAGGAATGTAAGTTGAGGCTGCACTCCGTTGCAAGGTGAAATGAGGGACCAGGATACCGTGGTGTTCAAGACAACGAACTGCCTGATGAATTGGCGAATTGCAGTCCTTCCGAGCGTTCAACTGCATCTGAAACAATTTTGGCGCCATGCATAGTGGCAGCAATAGGGTATAATTCATAAAGGAGATTGGTAACTGTGCGGTGGAGTAATGAATTCCCACTGAGCTTTATATCTCTATCCTCTAAATCCTCTCTACGCCTTAAGTACATTGGGAAATAATTCCTGAGTGCTTGGGAAAATTGTTTTTGGTTTTTCTGGCCACCCACAATTCCATTCCATTCCATTGAAATCTTCAACCATTAAAAAAATATTCCTACGTTCTTTTAATCTTCAAAATACATTTCATAGAACCATTTGGGAGTCCCTTACAGATCTCTCTGCATATTTTACATTATTGACTATATCACCTCAAATAGACTTCCGCGAAGTGTTACCCTGTTAAATTCCAGTCGTCTGGCATGCGTTCATCTGCCCATATTCTGCATAAGAGTGGATTCATGCACCTTATCAACTCTTCGCCGCTGTACTTCAATAGCTCGGATGACAGGCCGTCAGTTCCAGCAGCTTTGTTGCTTTTCAGTCGCGTAATCGCTATTCGAACCATCGTCATCGAATGGGGGTGCGGGTTCGTCTTCTCCACCACATTCAGTGCTGCTGCGCTTAAATAGGGTCGAAAAATGTTCCCTCGATAACTGAAGTATGTTGAGAACATCAGTATTTACATAGATCGCCATGGTTGTTCTTACAGGAGTTCGCCCTGAACTTGAAACCTTCCGTAAGTTGCCTAAATCTCTGAAATAATTTGCGGGCGCTGTTCTTGTCGGCCAGCATTTCAAGCTCCTGGCACTCACATATTTCGGCCTCTCTCTTCTTATTGCGGCAAATGCGTCTATCTATACGGTATCTATTTTCTCTACAGCTTCCTGACACTGCTCATAGTAACAGTTGCTCTTTCGGGCTCGTTGAAATCCGACTAATTCTCCGGCGACAGTGCTTATTCAGCGGGAAGTTGAAGAGTGCTCTCAGAGATCAGGTGTGAGAGTCGATTGGCGAGTAAATTGGCTGTCTGTTGTGATTGCAGCATTTCAACGTTAAGCTTATCTATAGATGTTGTGCGTTAATTTTAACTCTATTTTTGAGCATTTAATAAATCTTCAACTGAACGAAGTTCTCGAAAAGTCTTGCAGCTTAACTATAGACAGAGAGTTCCTACATTACACTACACGCTCATTCCCGCAATGAGTTGAAAACAGTTAAAATTTTAATGACATTTTCCACAATCCCCTTCTTTATGCTCTGAATTCAATTGGAATGCATCTGCTGGTGCAACAAGATGCGGGTAGGCATTTCCATTTGTTATGATGATGATAATGATGAGCAATGTTCAATCAGAATGCCACTTATGCTTACTTCTTATAAATCCACGCACATACATACATTTATCCATACATAACTTCTTGCTATTTAACAATGCAGACCGGTTGAGAGTAGGAAGGGGGTGGTTGCTGGGATGACAACGGGAATGAAATGAAATGCAGGCTGATGCGATGTTTTATTGACAACTATTGCACAATGAATGCATGCGCCCATCCATTTCTTTTCGTTTGTTTGTTTGTGCGACTCCTGTGCACATTCCTGCATCTTAAACAAGAATGGCGGCGCGCCAGACCAGACCAGATCAGATCAGACCAGACCAGACCAGACGGACGAACTCGGCTGGCCAGCTGGGCGCAAGCTATTGACGCGCCGCCATACACCCAACCAGCATTCAGGTGCAGGTAAGTGAGTGTGGCGCTGTTTTTACACGACGATTACGCGCATATGTCATAACATGCGACACATTTGTTGCCACAGCAGTTGCACCAGCGTGCCAGTAGTAGCAGAAGTACAGGCAATAGTCGCAGTCAGCTTTTTTGTGAGTACGTTATCAGCAGCAAATCAGTGGCTGATGTGATCAATGATCGCTGGTGTTGCTGCTGGCGCTGGTGTTTGTCCTTTGTCGAACGGTGTTGATGCAGCTGGTAAATGTTGCAATTGGCAGAATGCCCGCCGCATTGTACACTCGCTCAGGCTGGCCTTATATGGTTTTGTCACGTGCGATCTTTTGTTATAAATTCAGTAATCATACAATCGATAAAGCTGCATTATGCATGTGTAATGATGATCGAAGAGCGGGCGCAATCGCGGGGTGGGGGTGTCTGTGCAAGCGCATGAAGTGTGCTGAGGCGGTAAGTCCGCTTCGCTCGCTTGCTTCATGATCGCTATAATTCTGCGATGCGTGGAGATGTAGGGTATAGCGATGCAGTGCAGTTGATTGGCTCGTGGACAATCTTAACTTGCTTGCGGCATTTTTGCTTTAAATCATTTATCCTAATAAGGTTTTGTCGCCAGATTGCAACACGCGTTGTATCGCTGTGGCAACGCAGGCGCCTTAACCATCCATTTGCGGTCCAGCCTTCTGACTGTTTGAATTCTAGCGAAGGTGGCCCGAGCGTGTCTGGCCATATGGGCTGCTGCATGTTGGCATCTTCGGACGGTTTTTACACGGCACATCTGCAGTCTTCAGAAGTTATGTACGTGTATCCCATTCACATGCATTAATAAAATATATTGATTTATGCTGAAGGTTACGTGCGCCTGCCCATTGACATTGACTGAAATTCTTACTACCGCATTTTTATGCATTCATACATCCTATATGGGTCAATCCATGTCAAATCGACCAATGGTTAAAATCGACCACTTTTGATTTGGATGAATTTTGATCAGAACTTTTCTTTTATCGTATAACGATGTTCTGACAAAAGAAAAAATTTTATTTGTTTTCGAAAGTTAATCAAAATTCCAAATTTCGCAATTTCCTTCATTTTTATAATGAGGGCTATAAAAAATTTCAAAAAATTAAAAAAATTACAGAATTTTGAAACCAAAAACAAATTTTAAAGCAAAAAATTTTGGCAATTGTTTTTTATACCGAACTTCCAACTGATCGTAAAATATTCTGAAACTTCGGAAAGGTATTTTTTAAAATATGAAATTTTAAATTACATTTTTTTTTAATATTGTTTTGAGCTTTGTTCCACGGTTATTTTTATTGGGAAAAATAGAAAAAGCAAGAAAGTGTAATCGGTAGAAGTTATAGCAGTTATTTCGGAAATCTCGCCATCTCCTCATCAGACTTCTTTTTTCTAGACTTAAAATGTTAATAAGCCACAATTACATAGACAAATAAATTATTTTTTTTTTATATGAAACAAATTCAGACCGAAATTTGTAAAAATTTTTGCTTTTACAATTTTTAAATTTAAAAATTTTGTATACTTTTTATTTTTCGAATGTTTGTTCAAATATAGTTTTTTATGCAGCCCGAAGTAACACCTTTCAAAACCAGAACCAGTTTTGTAATTATAATAGTTTTTAAGACATTAAAAAGATAAATTTGAAAAATTCCGAAAAAATGTGAAATTTTGAACTTCGGAAAAATTACTTTGCTTGTCTTTCTTTGGCAAAACTTCGTTGCATGATATAAGAAAAGTTCTGACCAAAATTCATTCAAATTAAAAATGTTCGATTCCACCATTGCTCGATGTGACATAAATATGAATGTACATATGGATGTATGTACATAAGTAACTAATATGTTGTTTTAAATTATTTGCTAACTTTAATTACACACTTAATATTTTCAGCATTAAGGAAGCTATTTGCAGCTCCTCTCCTTAAAAATCAACTAATCAGAAAACATTGCAGCTTATTATTCCATTAACGAAGCCGATAAGCTTCTCTTCGGAAGCTTTCGGCTGCCCAAGACAAAAATTGCAAAAACAAAGGGCGTCGACTCGGCAGGATGTGTAGCTTAACTTTTACATGGAAAAATCTTTGCATCACAAAGAATTATCTCTATCTATATTTTTGGACTTTAGACTCGGCAGCAGAGCTGGGAGACTCTTCTCATTATCAGGGACCGTAACAGTTACTTATACTAAAAAAAATCGCTCTTTAACATTTATTTTTTTACTTTTATTTACTCCTTAAATAACCGTTTTTTCTGACTTTTATTTAAATAATTAAAAAAAAAAACAATTATTTTTGATTTTTATCTAATTAATCTTCATATAACAGTTATTTTTGATTTTTAAATTATATGCCTTAGAAAACAGTTATCGAAGACTTATTTATAAAAGTCATAAATAAAAATCGGTCACTGACCTTTATTTTTTAAATCACACTTATAAAAGTCATTTGTATAAGGCGTAGTAAACTTTTGTTTCCCAACACCTTCTTAACAGCGAAAAAAGTTAATGACTTTTATACGAATGATTTAAAAAATAAAAGTCGGTAACTGATTTATATTGATGACTTTTATAAATAAAAGTCTTCAATAAATGTTATCTAAGACATATAATATAAAAATAAAAAATAATTGTTATTTTTTGTTAATTTTTTATAAAAGTTCCAAAATAAAAATCTATTTTCAAATTTGAGTCTCGGTGAAAAAAGAAATCGATTGGTATGTATCACTTAGTTGTGGAACATTTCGTTTATAGTGAATTTTTCCATGACAGTTTTCATCAATAATTGTTATGTTCGGTCCCTGCTAATTATTCCTGCACAAGGGCTATCGCCGAAATTTTGGTTCTGGAGCACAATTCTTTTCTACGTGGTGGGATGCTCAACGTCTGAACATGTCTGCTGATGACAGAAGCAATGAATTTAACTGCCACCAAATCGCTCAATACGCTACCAAACTTTCTTCAAACGATTCTTTAAGAAAGACAGACGGCATGCAACATTGCCATCAGACTTAACGCAATTGAGGAATGGACGCATCCACATATTACCCACCCACACTACGGAGACCAAGTTCACGACCATTCTGCCCTTAGGCGTAGAATGCAGATTGGGCGCGGTCACGAAAAGTGGATCAATCAATAGTGGTGATGTTTTGGTATATCTTTCGGCTTCCACCTTAGTGACTACTGCAGGCAGAACTGGCTCCCTGCCTATTGCCACATCAAGGGAAATCGGAAGGCAGATGAACTTGCGCATTATGGAATGAAACTGTCTGATACGGATATCACATTACCATCCTTAAAATATGCCAATTTCTACTAAATGAATGAAAAATTCAAAGAAATTGCCAATGAACGGGCATGGTGTCGAGTGCATTTGCCCAAACTAGTGCTTCATAACAAGATACCGACTTGAATTCTCCGGCTAAAGCTCGTCTTCTATACTAACTAGGACCATGTGAATTTAGCATCATCTTTGACAAATCAGCACATATTTTTGCTGCGTTTTCGCGAACGCATTTGAGTTGTTCTTTCCAGCATAGCCTTGCTATTAATATGCAACCCAGACACTTGATGACGGATCTTGTGTTTATATCGACTCCTTTAACATTAGGTCACATTTTTTGCTGTGAAGTAAAAATCCCATTGAGTCCTGCCATTCACGTATAAGCTTTACTGTGGAATTGTCTAATGTGGGGATCTGATCTAGTATTCGCCTTCTACTATCACAACTGTATGGTCTGCTATACGGACCTTCTTCGGATATTGAGTCGCAATACTCCATCTTACATTATATTTGAGAATAGAATCCTTGATATTGAACCCTTCGGTACACCACCGGCCGCCTTGTCGGAAAAGGAACTACGGTTAGGGAAATGTGCCTGCTCCGAACACTCACTTATAGAGGGCACTCGCATTGGATAACTATACCACCGAGTGGAAGTATGGTATTTTCCATGCATGCCCGGCTTATCTAACCTGGGAACCAGCGCAAATACCACCAAAGATACCATCAAAGCATAGAATAGCCCTTGCCGATATGCATATGCATCTCGGAAGCATTTGCCGAACAAAAATAATAAAAGCTTTTTATTCTTTCTGGCCGTTCATATTGAGTGGAAATATTGATGATTTCGCACAACGACTAGAAGGCTTCAGGCACTTTACAAAGTCCTACATATCCCACGAGGGATCTACGGACTTGTTCTTGTGAGTGAAGATTACACAGTGACCAAAAATTTGTGGGCGGAATACTCCCTAACCAGATTGAACATAAGGCTTTCATCCTGAATTGGAATCATATCGACCGAAGACAATGACCCAAAATATGTTATCAAACATGCCAAGTTTATCAGTCTCAGATCAAAACCTCCTAACGGTTTTAGAACCACAGAGTGTTGGAAATAGTATGTGAATACATTCAACTACCCAATAGAACTTGAGAGCATCGTTCGATTGCCCCAGACAAGGGACACACTCGGACGTTGGTTAATCAGGAAGTGTAACCTTAATTGTTTTCTGGGCAATCTAAGAAAAAGTGCTGAGATGATTCCACCACATCACCGCCTTGACCGCTGATGCTAAATCGATCAGTTAAGATTCCTAATTTTATCGCGCGATCGCACAATTACCTATCAGAACCCCCACCAAAAGCGAGATTTGAGGCCTTGCAAGCATAAGGAGCTCCTTTGACCGCGGGTGGTATACCCATGCCATGAGGATCTTTCAATTGCGCATGTTCTAGTTTTAGTTCAGCACTCGCTGAGCTTCAGTACATGAGGCCCAACCGTACAAGAGTGAACCGCATGAGGACATCTTCAGCTGGGCGATACCCACTGATAACGTTTCAAGGGTGCCTTTTCTTGTCAGGTCAAGGCCATCAGCCGTCACGACAGTTCTGTGACGAAGTAAGCTGTAAATGAGCCT
>NW_016162796.1:29738-40558 GCF_001687245.7 Rhagoletis zephyria | reverse complement strand
GGTAGCTAAATCTAGCCACCAAAGGGCTAAAACGGCAACGCTGGTTGTCGTATCGTAGNTTAAATTTATGTGGCGAAAAAAAGTATGTGGTAGCTAAATCTAGCCACCAAAGGGCTAAAACGGCAACGCTGGTTGTCGTATCGTAGTTTCGAAATTCGTAGGCCATCTTCGAAATCTGTAATGTTGGTATGCCTGAATCCGACGTAGCTGTCATTTTTATGTATTTGTCGGAAATTTTGTACGAATAGCAACTCGTGTCGGAGCGAAACAAATTGTATTAAAATATCAGTAAAATAAAGTGTGTAAACGCAAAAAAATGTATGTAAGTTGAAGCGTGAATAGAAAAAAAAAAATTATTATTAAGGCTGCATTTCTTTATTCATTCTGAACGTTTGGAATAAACCTTTTTTTTTACTTATTTTAGAACGTTCCTGATGATATGTTAACGTATATTTCAAACGCATTCTGTTTATTCCGGTTGTGAAATGGAATTATCCGGAATGTATAAAGAAACGCAGCCTAAATGTTTACAAAATTGTCAAGTCGAAGATCACAACAATTGCTCGCAATGCGAAAAACTGGTGGAATGCATGAGCGAAAGGCCGAACATTGCCTGAGGCTTTGTAAAAGTAGCTAAAGATGATGTGGTAGAATTTTGGGAAAGCGTTGCAAGAATTAAAACGGCACAATATCTAGTTGAATGGAGGCCCTTAAAAAGAGGGATCATGCATTTATCACTTAAGCTAAATGGATCAGAACCAGGGTTCGGAAATATTCACTCACCTTCGTACGCGAACGCGAAGGTGAACGTATCAAATATTCTGCATTGATTCTCCTTCGCGAACAAGAAGCATAAAACCAGTCCAGATCACAGTATACCAGTAGAAAAGGTTTTTGTTTTTGTAGCTGTTTCGTTTTGAAAGTCCTTTATGGGGACCAAATTTCCCCACAAGAAATTGGCGCATGGTTGCTTTTGCATGCCAAAAGAACGAATATTAGAAAACATTGAAAAAAGTCTGAGATAATACAATTGTATTCTACTAAAAATAAACACAATAATGTGCGCTAATTAGATGATGCGATAGTCATGTTTGGAAACTCTCTTCAACTCTTATTTTTACAAAATAATATTGCGGATCAGATTGCTCTTAGCGCTTGTGTTGTTAACCAAGAAAATGCAGCCCTGTTGGTTTTTATTTCTGTATCGCAACGCGGTGAGTTTCTTCTTCTCGGTTTGTGAAATGGTAAACAAATTTTGAAATTTATTTATTTGATGTGCCTAACATTTGATTAATGCAATTTTCTGTCTTTTCAGACTATTAATTACAAGCACAGCATCATCAACGGTGATTGCAAGAACTACTGCAATCCCTGCAGTTTTTCCTCTTGTTAAATGCGTTCTGGTCGTGACCTAGGGTGGTCGTCCTAATCAGCCGGGAATAAGGTTAGTCATTTTAAATTTTATATCATTGTTCGTCGACGTTATAGGACATGTCATCATTGCAGGCTATTGTTGCAGAGCAAAATGCCCCAACCACTGCTGTGGTAAATATGTGCCAGCAGTACTGCCCACCGCCATCGGTGCAATGATTTTGATAGCTGAACAAACGCCATCTCCTAGGCATTCCCACAGCTTGCCGACACCAACTATTGTATCACGTTNTGTTCGTCGACGTTATAGGACATGTCATCATTGCAGGCTATTGTTGCAGAGCAAAATGCCCCAACCACTGCTGTGGTAAATATGTGCCAGCAGTACTGCCCACCGCCATCGGTGCAATGATTTTGATAGCTGAACAAACGCCATCTCCTAGGCATTCCCACAGCTTGCCGACACCAACTATTGTATCACGTTTAAAGGCAACTGCGGCTAAATTTGGTTATTAACAGTGCAATAGTGCCATGTCATCGGCAAAAACAGTAAGGGTTGCTGGCATATAGGGGTTGTAAAGTTTTTGGAATCGAAGAACTTACTCGAAGAAGACGATGGCCGCAAATCTATGATGAAACATCTTCTGGCATGCCTTTGACAATGGTTAAATATATATATACAAAATATGTATCGTTCTGATTACGGAGGACAAGTTGGCCAGTGGCTGAAATGGTATTACAGATGGCAACTAGCAACTGAAAGCTGCCAACTGAGTTGCGTTATATTGGCAACTGCATTTTTGTGGCTGCCGGAAAATTTTGATTGAGATACTTTATTTCTTTTTTCAACTTTTATTTGTATCACCTTGAACTTTATGAAACTTAATTATTGCTATTCGTAATAAAATACATTTTCATTTCAGTGGCGCTGTCCATCANGGCCAGTGGCTGAAATGGTATTACAGATGGCAACTAGCAACTGAAAGCTGCCAACTGAGTTGCGTTATATTGGCAACTGCATTTTTGTGGCTGCCGGAAAATTTTGATTGAGATACTTTATTTCTTTTTTCAACTTTTATTTGTATCACCTTGAACTTTATGAAACTTAATTATTGCTATTCGTAATAAAATACATTTTCATTTCAGTGGCGCTGTCCATCAGCAACCCAACTGAGATTCCGTTGCCATCCATAATCGATCCATAAGTCATAATCGCACGAACTAATCAAGGCTATCACAGGATCCATCTTAGTCCGATTTTTCGTGAAATCTACGAAAAGGCTATTGAATTCGAATAGCTACGAACGCAGCGTATGCTTTGAATACACACGTTTATAACAGTTCCTATTCAGTGATCGCGTTTTCGTAGATTTTATGAAAAATCGGACTACGATGGATTCCGTGACTGCCACCAATATGTATTCTCCTTTGACAAGATGTTGGAGAATCGCGGCAACACAGCCGTATACCTAGTCTATTTATACTTATACGCGCATATGCTAAATTTCTCGAACCTAGTTAAAGTGCTTGACAATGGCAGAAGGCATGTCTTCAACATTATAACTTAAAGTAAAAAAGTTTAATGCATGCAATAAAAGAATACAACAGAACCAGAAAATGTTCTCAAAACTGTTAAACATAAAAAATTGCACGAATAAAATTCATAATTTAAAATAAATTAAAATATCGCAATTATTTTTTATATATATGTACATACATATTTACAAAATGAATCTTAAAGCACCCACTGTAAATCCTAAACGTATAAATGACTAAGAAGAAAAATAATAAATAACAGAAATGTGAACAAGTGTGTCGAGAAATCTGTAAATAGTAGCGAAACTGCATCTCAATAATAACAAGTAATTTTAAGCAAAAAATACAATCGACTTCAATGCGCATTCACATCGTTTTGGTTACGTAGACCCGACTGTCGTCCCTTTTTTTAAAATCGTCAAAAAAATGAATACGTATTCTACAGGAAAAAATCAAGATACATTTTTAAGGATTTTAAGTAAAAATAAATAAAGGATAACTTGTTCGTGATACCTCGATCATGATACAAAAATTTTAAGGTAAAACCGCTGAGAGGCAGCCTGCACATTTTTGAAGTTTGCTAACATATCAAAAATGTTTTCAAATTTCCAATCCTACAAATACACTCTCATTTGCAGTCTAAAATAAATGAAAATTTCAATATTCATTTGCATTTGAGTTGCTCTCAAAATTTCAATTTTATAAAATAGACATATTTACTTCAAGAAATAAGTGATGGCCTACGAATTGAGCAATCGGTTTTACCTTTAAATATTTGTATCATGGGTTTATTAAACAAGGTGTTATTGACAACTCAGTGCGACTCTCTTAAGATACTTTTATGTCATAAAATATAAACAAACGATTCAAAATTAATAAAATTTTTTTTCAATTTTGTAGGATGGTTCTTCTGAGAGCAATGTCAAGTTCAATCACACTTTTTTAAATACATTTTGATCTTTACCAAATAACATACTTCCTCTGTAAATATTTTATGAAGTGTTCCAAAATTCGCTCCGAGCGCCTTCACTGTTGATCATTTGATTTAAATAGTTTGTCAAACAATTAAAACTATAGTTTGATCGGAGTTAATATATTCTTCAGTAATTAATTTTATTATATTAAAACATAAGCTTATGAGAAATTATTTAGTCTTCTTCTTCTTTTTTGGCGCTGTACGCGCCTAAGCGATTTTGGCCGAGTTCAGCAAAGCACGCCAGTCGTTTCTCCTCTGTGACTGACGCCAATTGGAAACGCCAAGTGAACCCAAGTCCTTCTCCACCTGATATTTCCATCGCAGTGGGGGCCTCCCTCTTCCTCTGCTAGCACCAGCGGGTTCCGAGTTGTAGCCAGCGGAGCCGCTGTATTTTAAATCCCTGCACTATGTCCATATCGTTGTAAAGCTCATACAGCTCATCGTTCTATTNAAAAAGCATTTGCTTAGGTTTTATGCACACGTCCTATCAAGTTTCACTGAACATACCACCTTTATTCTGCATATGGCATCACTGTTAGCTACAGACAACTAGCCTGTTCCCGTACCGTACTCCAGGATTTAGTTCCTTTCGCACATGTATCATGTATTGTGCGAACAATTTCTCACTAAATCCTGGAGTGCGGGAAACAGGCTAATGTTGTGGTTCCTTGCCCTTTATGATTTTTAAGCTGTTGGACGTTGGACTGGGCTAAGAATTTCATCCAGAGTAATCAGTAAGTATTGTGAAGTTTACTTTTATGTGTTTACATTGGTAAACACCAATTTCATATGTGATTTTAGTTAAGTATGCAATTGTACGCTCTTGTAAAGTATTGTTTGGTTGTCGTTTCGTTTAGTATCGTATCGTTTGGTATCAAACGGCTCGGAGAGGTCTTTCCCAATTCTGACGGAGCTGGTGGTATTGCTCAGTGTCGCCGTTTGAGTTTTGAGGGGATGCCAAATTCAGACATAGCGGCGTATAGGCAACTCCGTTAGTGCTGTCTAAAGCGGCTTTAAAATCGACAAAGAGGTGGTTAGTGTCGATCCTTTTCTCGCGGGTCCTTTCCAAGATTTGGCGTATTGTGAATACCTGGTCTGTGGTGGATTTGCCAGGTCTAAAGAGACACTGATAAGGCCCAATCAGTTCATTGACGGTGGCATTCAGTATTTCACACAATACATTCGATAAGACCTGGAAACCTATGAAGGCTGATACCGCGGTAGTTGGCACGCACGGCGGGGTCGCCTTTCTTGTGGATTGGGCAGAGCGCACTTGAGTTCCAGTCGTCGGGCATGCACCATATTAGCTCCTGGCCATCGTATTTGAATAGATAAGCTGACAGGCCGTCAGCTCAAGCAGCTTTGTTACTTTTCGTCAGCATAATCTCTATTCGTAACCCGTCATAGTCAGGCGCTGGGATATCGACTCCATCGTCACCGACTGGGGACTGGGTTCGTCTTCTCCACTTCTTTCAGTGCTTATGCCATGCAAAAGGGTCGGTCACAAGGTCGCCATGGTTGTTCCTACATGAGTCTTGAAACCATCCGTAAGTCGCTCAACTCTCTGCTAAAAATTTCGGGTGTTTTTTCTGTCGGCCAGCATTTCAAGCATTTTTCTCTGCAGCTTCTTGACACTCCTTATCGTACCAGGAATGAGCGGGAAATGTGGTTCCACTGCTCGCGTTTTTCGGTTTGTTGAAGAGTGCTCTCTCACAGCAGGTGTGAGAATCGAGCGGTGAATCCATTTGCCGTCTGTTTTGATTGCAGCTTTTCGACATTGAACTTTCCTTGCTTTGTTGGGGGCCATTTTTTTGCTGAACCGAGGTGGGGTCGTATATTGGCTGCATCAATATAGTGGTGCGAGTCGATGTTTGGCCCCCGGAGTGACGTATGTACACCTAAAACACTGGAAGCATGCCTTCCGTCTATCACAACATGCTCGATTTGGTTTCCCGTTTTTCGATCAGGAGACACCCATGAAGGATCATTTTATGCTATAACCCAGTACTACATACTGCCAAGTTTCGGGCCCCGGCGAAGTCGATCAGCCTCAGCCCGCCGTTTCTATTGAGGCTGAATTTTCTGACACTGTCGCCAAAGATCCCTCCGTCGCCCACCTTGGCATTTAAATCGCCAAGCACGATTTTTATACGTGTCGGGGGCAGCGCTAATATGTACGCTCTATGCTAAGAGATCCTTGGATACCTCGTCCTTCTCTTCCATTGGGGCATTGGCACATATGAGCGAGATGTTGAAGAATCTCGCTTTGATGCGGATTGTGTCTAGACGTGCGTCCGCAAGAGTGAACGCCGACCTCTCTGCCACCACAACTACAACACCCATTTGCGCTCCTTTACGTGGAAACTGTAGTAGACGTCGCAAGGCTCAACGCTTACGTTCCTCGCCCCGTCCATCGCATTTCATGGATGGCGGTGACGTCAGCCTTTATTTTCCCTAGGACATCAACCAGCCGGGCAGAGGCACCTTCCCGATTAAGGATTTCGGATATTCCAGGTGCGTACTCTCAAATCATAGTCCTTCCTATGTTTTCCGTGATCGTCATGGGGCAGGGTTTTAACGTGGCGGGACCCAACCCCAGCGCACGCGGGGTGTTACGCCCTCCCACTTTAGCTCGCTCCCAAACTAGTGTTCGGTCACTACCCAGAGGATTCATGGATATAAGTATCCGGACGAAGTGAGCTGCGATTTGAACCGTAAGCACACGAATGACTTCTGGCTACTCACAGGTGAATGGCAGTCAAAAGCTTTGCAGTACTGGGAAATGTACAAAACATAGTGGTCAGAGGCGAATATCTCAACTAAACCCTGATGTATTTTTTAAATTCATAGCTCTACATACCTATATAGTAAACTAAATAGCCGGACCAGAAGTTATTCAAAATAAAAAATGTAAAAAATTGAACTTTTCCGTATACTCTGTAATATTCCTCCGCAATTTTTTAAGGTAAACTAACAATTTATAATCGTTGCTTTGCAGCAAAATATCTTCTCTTAAATTATATACATATGTATGTATAAATATGAGGACGTATTGAACATTTTAAGTATGCAGATTTTGTATGCTGGTATATTCATTTGTACTAAATGTATTACTTGATTTTGTTTTGTCACACCGTGTAATAAATAAAAAATTTATTTATTTATTTATGTAGACTAATCAAACACAGACTATTAATAACAAGATTCATAAAGTATAATAAAAAATTATTAGATAAATTAACAATTTGATTAAAGATTAAAGATGATTATTACAAAGATATAAGAGGATTTCATTACGTAAAGTAGACCTTGGCATTGAGAAATCTAAGCCTAAAGAACTTGCAAGCATATTTAAATCGGTGAGTGTTCTCTTAATTGGCGCATTCATGCAATAAACAGTGTTACTAAAGCTTACGTTAAAAATAGCAGCTCTTCTCAAATTTCTACAAGGAACATGGAAATTTATTTTTGCGAGCAAAGCAGGGCAATCCATTTTGCCTGAGATAATGTCTGCGATAAAAGAAACAGATAAAAACAATCTTCTGTTGCGCAGTATCATGAGGTTAATTAATAAATATGACGGTTTTGGTTCTGCAAAGTCAATAAAACGCAAAGCGTATCTTACAACAGCTTTCTGAACAGATTCTAGTCTATTAATGTAGTTTTGGTGATATGGTCTCCAAATGAACGCCCCGTATTCCACCTTCGACCGGATAAAAGCAGTATACAGAACCTTGAGAGTATATGGGTCATGAAATTGACTACTGACTCGGTGCACTAAGGCGAGCATAGCAAAGGAATTCGCAATAATCTAGTTAACATGAGTTTGGAACGTAAGTCTAGCATAAAAAACACCTAGATCCTTTACTTCATTAACCTGATCTAAAACCGAGTTTGAAATACGGTATGATGTGAGCAAGGGCTTATGGAGTTTACTAAAAGTAATCTTGTGACATTTTTTTATATTAAGAAATAGTCTGTTTTTAACGCACCAAGAGTGCACCATATCAAGCTCAGCTTGAAGGACAAATGAATCATTAAGACTTTTAATCACTGAGTAAATTTTCAAATCATGAGCATACAAAAGGAAGTTAGCCGAAGAGAAGCAATACTTAATGTCATCAATAAATACAACAAAGAATAATGGGCCAAGAATGCTCCCTTGGGGAACCCCCGAAGTTGATATAAATGACTTCGAGCACACTCCATCTAGGACAACAGTCAATTTCCTATCCACTAAGTAGGACTGAATCCACTGCAGTAACATTGAATGAAAACCTAAATGGGCAAGTTTAGCAACTAGGATTTTGTGGGAGATACTGCCAAATGCTTTAGAAAAGTCCGTATATATGGTGTCCACTTGGTGACCATTCTGAAAAGCGTTAAGAAAATCATCAGAAAAAACCGCAAGATTAGTAATGGTAGACTTTCCAGAGACAAAACCATGCTGATTTGGACAAACAAGTTACTTAATGTTGAAAAATAGTTTTTCTTTCATAACACTCTCAAATAGTTTNAACCATTACCGAAATTTATAAATTTTTTGTCGCAGCGCGTAAATGACTTGTAGAAAGCGGAGAAGACTCTGCATGATATTACTATAAAATATTTCTTCTAAATTTTTTGTTTTTAAAATAATATTTTCTTAATTTATTACAACCAAAGTTATGTAAATCTGCCTTATCATGAGTTTCGCATGAAATAATATTCACCCGAAAATTTGTTACTCGCCCATAGTAAAACCATGGAAACCAAAAGTGAAAAGTGAACCGGTTCAGGGAAAATGAAACTCATGATAAGGCTGAATATGTATTACTAATTTTCCTCCCAAACTAACAAAAATATAAAAATCCCTAAAAATACGAAAATTCATGTTTTTATGATAGGCTAGATTTCAATGTCCTCAACTGTATATTGAAAACACAAATGTCATTTGACTTATGGCATGCGAATTTGTGGTTGCCACATCCAACAAATTGTACTTATTGATCAATATTATTGAAGATTTGACGAAGATTTAACTTAAATCTACTGCCTTTCGAGATTTAATTTTATATGGTAAATCCCAAAAGATTTAACGTCAAATCTCGTCAGAGGGCTAAATCTTCATTAAATCTCACAATGGAGACATAGTATTAGCATGCATATTTTATATCGTGTTCCAAAATTCGCTCCGAGCGCGTTCACTACTGATCTTTTAATTCAAATATTGTTTGTCAAGCATTCAGTAGTGAAGTTTGATCGTAGTTTATATATTCTTCAGTAATTAATCATGTTACATTGAAATACAAACGTATAATATGGTAGAAAGTTAGAAATTAATAAGTCTTAATATGCATAATTCGCTCCGTGTTCCAAAATTCGCCCGAGTGCGTTCACTATTGATCATTTAATTTAAATATTTGTTTCTCAAGCATTCAGTACTATAGTTTGACCGGAATTTATATATTCTTAAGTAATTGATCACATTTTATTAAAATATAAACCTTTCATAGGGCAGAAATTGTGAAATTATTTAGCTTTAACATGTATAGTCGTCCAGAGACAATTGCAGAAAACTGCAACTACTCGTAAAAACTTACATCAAAAGCAATGTAGATGAAAGTAATAAATATTACTATTCAAATTAGATCCATATATAAAACATTTTACATCATTTATTTGAAGTAAATCGGAATATATTTTTACATATAAGATAGTTTCCATTTAACTCATAAAATACATATTACACTACAAATATTTTTAAGACCATTTCGAATTGCAAAAATAGCGCTTATTAGTTGTATTTAAGTATAAAATATTTTATTACGTTCATGTTTACTTATGAATGCATAACAATATTTCTTTCGCCATTTAACCGATGTTAAAATTTTTCCCCACGTTATTTTGCTGCACAGCACCCTGAATGCGGCAAAACAGTTGCTCGCAACCCTCAAGTCCTTTATAGGGACCAAATTAACAGCCACAACAACAAAAACCTTTTCCACTGGTATACTGTGGTCCAGATGGTTCGCGTTCGCGAATGTTAGGTAGAAAAAATTTCCGCTGCTGTGCGTACGCGTATGTATTCGCGGACCAAGCAACGTGCGTTCATATATGTATGTAGCTATAAGTGGCAGAGATGCCGTCGGGAAGGTTCACTGCTGACGTTCTTCTTCATAAGTGAATGTAAATGCTGCGGCAAATATTCGCGGAAAGTTGGTGTGGCTGCAGATACTATTCCGTGCGAAGGCAATTTTGTTAATTGCATAAGATTTGCCCCGTTCATTCGATTTTCAAAAGTGAGGTGTCAAATGAAAGGGCTTGGCCTCTTGATGTGCAGTAAGGATATATTTTTTAATAGGGTTGCCACCTGCGTTTAAAATTACGATATTTACACCGTTCTACCGCTTTTCAAAAATGAGGTGCCAAATGAAAGGGCTTGGCCTCTGGATGTGCAGTAAGGATATATTTTTTAATAGGGTTGCCACCTGCGTTTAAAATTACGATATTTACACCGTTCTACCGCTTTTCAAAAATGAGGTGCCAAATGAAAGGGCTTGGCCTCTGGATGTGCAGTAAGGATATATTTTTTAATAGGGTTGCCACCTGCGTTTAAAAACATAATATTTACACCGTTCTCCCGTTTTTCAAAAATGAGTTGTCAAATGAAAGGGTTTGGCCTCTGAAGGGTTGCCGCCTGCGTTTAAAATTAGGATATTTACACCGTTCTCCCGATTTTCAAAAATGAGGTGTCAAATAAAAGGGCTTGGACTCTGGACGTGCAGTAAGGATATATTTATACCTTTCATGAGCATGAAATGGTATTATAACTTTGGTCCGATGTTTGTAAGTACCAGAACAAAAAGAGATAGACCCATGAAAATGTATACTTATATGATCAGAACGTCGAGCTGAGTTGATTTAGCCATGTCCGTCTGTCCGTCTGTCCGTCTGT
>NW_016162796.1:25102-29394 GCF_001687245.7 Rhagoletis zephyria | reverse complement strand
CCTCTGATTGTTTAGATGCGATTTTTTATATAAGTATGTAACTCCTCTATCGATGTATGCAGATGTATTCAAAAGCAGTAATCTGTCAAAGTAAAATTTGCAGATGTTCATGAAAGGTATGAAGCCTTCGGCATAGCCGAAGACAGCGCTACTCTTACTTGTTTTTAATAGGGTTGCCACCTGCGTTTAAAACATGATATTTACAGTGCTCTCCCGTTTTTCAAAAATGAGGTGTCAAATGAAAGGGCTTGACCTCTGGACGTGCACTACGAATATATCTTTTTAATAGGGCTGCCACCTGCGTTTAAAATTATGATATTTACACCGTTCTCCCGATTCTGAAAAATGAGGTGTCAAATGAAAGGGCTTGGCCTCTGGACGTGCAGTAAGGACATATTTTTTTAATAGGGTTGCCCCCTGCTTTTAAAAACATGATATTTACACCGTTCTCTCCATTTTCAAAAATGAGGTGTCAAATGAAAAGGTTCGGCCTCTATATGTAAAATGGGGCTTTGTTATTTTAAATATTGTTTGAAATTTCTTATTAAAGAATTATTTATTTCAGCACTTACATTTATGTATTCGTAAATATGTATGCATGTACATTAAATTACTTATATTAAAACGCATAAAGAGAATTCATATTTTATGTACATGTGTATGTATATTTATTCGATTCTGCACTTAAATTTGTGTACGAATATACACATATATGTAAATAAAAGCTGACTAAAACAAATAAGTTTTGCATAGTTGCTATCTTAAACATCTGGTGTTGAAAAATTTAGGAGCTCAAAGTTTAATTTTGTAATTAATAAATTTGACAGCGATTTCGTTGGAAGTTTTGTTCGAAGTTCAGTTAATATTGTTGAAAGTGCACTGGAGGCTCTTTGAACAGAAACTTGTGTTGCAGGTATGGCTAGTACAACTTCCATTAATTGTAACATGCCGGAATGTTCTGATATAATTTTCGACAGGAGTCCAAAATATTGCTGTCAAATGGCTCCAATTCCGTATCGCAACGTTTAGCTAGTCTTTCCTTAATGGCCATTTCTTCTCTTTGTGGTCTTGGACTTTGTGTATTTCTCATTGCGTTTACGTGTCAGTATGTCATATATGCCTTGCGACTTTGTTGGAAGATCTGGAGAACTGTAGCCGTACTGGTCTTCTGATGGCTTACAAATTTTGTTTATCATATCACGAGTTCTAATTAAGTGATCCTGCAAATAAAGGAAGAAGTATTTAAAAAAATAGCAAAACCAAAATATTAGTAAGCAATATTCAAATCAAGATTAAAAAAAAAATGCAAAATCAAAATTAATAATTACCACAGCAGCTTGCTATTGATCATAGCTTAAAAGAGGCGTGTTGTCGAAATTAAAGCGCGGATCCATATAAAATACAGCAATGAATGCATTATTTCCCATAAGCGTATCGTTAGTATTTCTCAGAAATCTTTATAGAAAAACATCATTCAACAGCAATATTTGCGGTTCCACCTCCAGAAGAGCATAGCCCTCACAATTATTGCAAGTATGTACAAATATTTTTAAACAAACAGCTTTCGCATATGTTAGGTAGACAAATTTCGCGTATAAACAACAGCGAAAATGCCGTCTACTTAAAATGTATGGAAGAAAATAAAACCNAAATCTTTATAGAAAAACATCATTCAACAGCAATATTTGCGGTTCCACCTCCAGAAGAGCATAGCCCTCACAATTATTGCAAGTATGTACAAATATTTTTAAACAAACAGCTTTCGCATATGTTAGGTAGACAAATTTCGCGTATAAACAACAGCGAAAATGCCGTCTACTTAAAATGTATGGAAGAAAATAAAACCAGGTAGAGATGGATAAACGCACCAAAGTATATACATACATATGCATGTAAAGCAAACGAAATTTGAACATGCTTTGGTAAGAACAACCATCTGCACAGCAATGCCTTAACTAGTTAGCGAAAACAGCATTTACAAAAATTATAAACCCTCTTGCACACCTGTAGGCAAGAACACTTCATTTGAAACCACGTTTTTTAAAACCGGGCAAACGGTGTAATCATTATATCTTTTTGACAGAAGGCAACCCTATTCAAAAATAAAAGCTTTGGTGTTCTTCTAAAGGCCAGGAACTTTCATTTGATACCTCATTTTTGAAAATCGGGAGAACGAGTAAATATCATATTTTTAAACGCAGGTGGCAGCCCTATTAAAAAAAAAAATATCCTTCCAGCACATCTAGAGGCCAAGCCCTTTCATTTGACACCTCATTTTTGAAAATCGGGAGAACGGTGTAAATATCATAATTTTAAACTCAGGTGGCAACCCTATTAAAAAAATATATCCTTACTGCAAGTCCAGAGGCCAAGCCCTTTCATTTGACACCTTATTTTTGAAAATCGGTAGAACGGTATAAATATCATGTTATTAAACGCAGGTGGCAACCCTATTAAAAAATATGTCCTTACTACACATCCAGAGGCCAAGCCCTTTCATTTGATACCTCATTTTCGAAAATCGGGACAACGGTGTAAATATCATGTTTTTACACGCAGGTGGCAACCCTTTTAAAAATATATTCTTACTGCACATCCAGAGTCCAAGTCCTTTCATTTGACACCTCATTTTTGAAAATCGAATGAACGGGGCAAATCTTATGCAATTAACAAAATTGCCCTTGCACAGAATAGTATCTCTAGCCACACCAACTTTCCGCGAATATTTGCCGCAGCATTTACATTTACTTATGAAGAAGAACGACAGCAGTGAACCTTCGCGAAGGCATTGCTGCCACTTATACCCTGTAGGACCTCAAAATAGACTTAGAGCACACCACAAACTAGACTGCAAGTGATTGTAACTAGTCCAAAGTTTGGTCCAACAACAAGTAAATTTCTATTTACATTTAACATTGAATGACCTAGGCTCAGACCAATTGTCCGCTTTAGCATTACATTGTATCCAATTTTTTGGGGGAAAAAAGAACAAAAATAAAACTTGCGCCAGCTGCGATTCGAACCGGGGTTCTCAGATTTTTTAAGCACATACATGCCATGTACATGCGAATACCGCACATGAAAATTCGTTTACTAAGTGCCTACAAAACAACAAATCGTTAATTATACCCATTGTCAGCTACTGCATGACATTGTAACCAATTTTAGAACAAAATCATACCTTATGCATTACATTCGGACCACTTTTAGTACAATTCACCTGTTTTACATTACATTGCTTTAAATTTTTGGACTATCTTTGGTCTAGTTACAAAACTACTATACCTACGACTATATTTTGCTAGCAATTGGACCAATCTTTCCTTCACGCTGTTTGGTCCACGAATACATACGCGTACGAACAACAGCGGAAATTTTTTCTACCTAACATTCGCGAACGCGAACTATCTGGACTGGTTTTATGCTTCTCGTTCGCGAAGGATAATCAATACAGAATCAGCGCAATTCTTAATATTCCCGGGGAGTTTGTTCTCTGGGAATTTGTTTCTCCCGAGAAAGAAATCCTCCAATAATTAACACCCGGGGAGTAGCATTTTCCCTGAAGAGTTGGGAGGAGGAAATTTGAACTTCGAAAAAGCTGTTTGACACTTTTTTGACAGCTCATTTCTGCCATTTAATATAAAAAATCCTCTGGAAATGTATATTCATGATAGGAGGAAAGGGAAAAGAGAGAAAACTCCCGGGGAGATTCTGTTCAGAATTGGCCTGAATATTTGATACGTTCACCTTCGCGTATAAAATAATAAATGTATGTTCGCGAACGTTCACATATGAATATTTCCGAACCCTGATCAGAACTGTCTCGTAGCAATCTCCTTTGTATATTAATGCAGCACGTTCTTTTTCCTGAGACAAAAGTGCACCGGCCACTGAATCGGTTATATTTTACTTAATTAAGGAAAAGCCTTTTCAAATACGATTAAACAATTCTGTTTTTTATTTTTAATATTTGTTATAGAGCTTTGCACCACGATTGTTTATTAGGGAAAATTGAAAAGCAACAAATAAAATGTTAATAAGCCACAAATACATGGTTTAGGAAGAGCCTGTCTGAAACTATACAAAAAAGCAAATGGATGTATAGAATTGACAACAACAACCACGCTGTCGAGTTTAAATAGCGGCAAATCAGCTGCACTTGATAGTAGTTGGTTGAATAAGGAAAATGAATTAGCAACAAGAGTTTACGGGATGTACATAGCTCAGTGGTTAACGCTTCTGACTTTGAACATCGAATTCGCAGGTTCGATCCCTGCTGAAGTCTAGAAAAA
>NW_016162796.1:14654-21729 GCF_001687245.7 Rhagoletis zephyria | reverse complement strand
GAAATGTCAAAGCATACTGAGCATCTTTCTCTTTGACACCATGTCTGAAATCCCACGTGATCTGTCAAATACTAATGCATGAAAATCCTAACCTCAAAAAAATCACCCGTTATATAAAAATCCCGTTCATTTGCTCTAATCTCCGAAAATTCTTAACCGATTTCAAGGAAATTTTGTGGGTGTGTGTTGCTGGTTCCAAGTTAAAAGATATGATAGTTCTGAAGTCGAAAAAACAAATTTTTTTCATCGACATTTTTTCTATGCTCCTCGCAATGTGCTTATCTTAAACTATGAAAATCCCGTGTCACTGTGTTCCTTTGCGCTAATTTTTTCATCGAAATTTTTTCAATGCTCCTCGCAACGTGCTTATCTCACTATATAAAAATCCCGTGTCACTGTGTTTGTTTATGCTAATCTACAAAACCGCTTAACCGATTTCAATGAAATTTTGTGGGTGTGTATTGTTAAAATATAGGATAGTTTTGAACCCGAGAAAAAAATATATATATATATATATAAATATATATATATATGCTCCTCGCAACGCGCTTATCTTAATATATAAAAATCCTGTTCATTTACTTTAATCTCCGAAACTTCTTAACCGATTTCAATGACATTTTGAGGGCGTATATTGTTGATTCCAACAAATTTTTTTTCATGGACATTTTTCCTATGCTCCTCGCAACGTGCTTATATTCATATGTAAAAATCCTATTCATTTACGCTAATCTCCGAAACTTCTTAACCGATTTCAAGGAAATTTTGGGGGTGTGTGTTGTTGGTTCCAAGTTAAAAGATAGTATAGTTTTGAAGCCGAGAAAACACATTTTTGTTTCATCGACATTTTTTCTATGCTCCTCGCAACGTGCTTATCTTAATATATAAAATCTCGTGTCACTGTGTTGGTTTATGCTAATCTACGAAACCGCTTAACCGATTTCAATGAAATTTTGTGGGTGTGTATTGTTAAAAGATAGGATAGTTTTGAACCCGAGAAAAAACAAATTTTTTTCAGCGAAATTTTTTCTATGCTACTCGCAACGTGCTTATCTCACTATATAAAAATCCCGTGTTCGTTTACGCTTATCTCCGAAACCGCTTAACCGATTTCAATGAAATTTTGTGTATGAGTATTGTTGGTTCCAACTTAAAAGATAGAATAATTTTCAACCCGCGAACGGATTTCAATGAAATTTTGTGGGTGGGTATTTTTAAAAGATACGATAAAACCCGAGATATTTTTTTTTCTTCGACATGTTTTCTATGCTCGCAACGTGCTTATCTTAATATATAAAAATCCCGTGTCACTGTTGTCACTGTGTTGGTTTACTCTAATCTCCGAAACCGCTAAACCGATTTCGATGAAAATTTGTGGGTGTGTATTGTTAAAAGATACGATAGTTTTTAACTCGAGAAACAAATTTTTTTTTCATTGACATTTTTTCTATACTCACACTGTTCCTGAATTAGTTAAAAGTTCACTAAAACGTACGATAAAAATTGAAAATACAACTTTGTTCGTTATCAATCACCTACGTAACCAAAATCCATTTGCACTAAAATCGTATCAGCCTTTTTTTGCGAAATAGTGACATTCAAGAATTTCAAAATTATAAAAATTTCAGAAAAAAACTTTTGTTCATATTTTTTTTTAAATCGTTGGATATAATTAAGATAACAGTTATAAGTAACTATCTGAACAGCCCTTGGCTCGTTAACACATACGTAACTCTTTTGCAGAGAAATCGTTAATGATGTATTTCTTGTTTTGATTTATTCTGAAAGCTTAAATTAGTGGTGACATAACCATAACAATATAAAACAGCTGTTCCAACCAACCTTATGGGCAACACTGTATTCGATTAGTGGTGCCATACCATAACGCCATAGCCATAACCATAGCCATAGAGACCAATTGAATTTTGGTTTTCTGCCACAACCATAAACAGCTGATATCCGAATTGCGTCATTTTGCGCTTTTATTTTTCGCGTCACTTTACAAAAGGTTATTTTTCAGTATATTGTCTAATTTGTCTTGTTTTTTTCGCGTTCGGTGCAGTTTACAATTAATCCTGTTGCAACCATGATACAAAAAAGAAGGTAGTTTCAGTAAACAACTTTTGACGGATAATAAAATTTTTTGAAGTTTCATAAATTGTGAGTATTCTTTACGGCCTTGCCAATTTGATAATATTAAAACAATAAATCGGAGTATTTTCTTTCCCAAATTTATACCAATTTAATAATATTTCAAATCAAATATCATTATCAGTGCTTGGTAATTTTTTTACTTACGTTGGTTTTTTTTTTAAATATATAAAATGTGTAATGTCAAAGGAGACTTCATTGAAATTGTACTTTTTATTTTATAATAAAAATCACGAGAGCATTATGTTGTTATTTTTTCATTTTCTTATTTTGAATGCAATCCTGCGATTTAAAAATCAAATTCTAAATAATACTCTTTCCAAATAAATCTTTTTATAATCGCCAATTCCATGTGAATAAATAGTTCTCATAACTTAACATGCAAAACAAAAACAAATTGGGAAACACTTTTTTTCGAATTTAAAATTTCCAATGTATGCAAAAAACTTGAATTCGGCTTGCGCATAACGCCCCTCCCATAAGCGATTAGCATAAGTATAATTTTGATTCATCCGTTCTGAAGTCTACTTTCGTCAACCCCATTTCGGAGATTATGCATTAATTTTCAGATTCATCATATTCGACATCTTTGAGTGGACTGATGAAATCTGCTTAAAAAAAAAATATTACTACACGTGATCAGGTAGCATGAATTTAATGAAATGTCATAATTTTATTAAAAGTCGAATGGTTAACAACAACAACGAATGTCATTAAATGAAACTACATTCTTTTTTGTATCATGGTTGCAACTAATATTTTCACAAGACATACGATCTCGATTTCCTCATTTAGTCAGATTTATGTGTAAAACCAAGCAGTGGGATAACCTGGCGCTCGAATGCACGATGTGTATTGCATAAACCCCACTTAAATCGCAAAAAAAAAAATTTGTTGCACTTTTCATTATGTAAGTTTTAATTTGTATTTTTCGTCCGTGCTTTTCATTTTCATGATGTTAATATTATTCATTTTTTCCGCGTTCAGTGCACTTAAGTATTTTTTTTTGAGTATTAGCAATTTGTCCGGAGCTGTCCCTGTTTGTACGATAAAAGTCATACAGACTTCAAGAACCCGGAAAAAAAGACGAGCTTGGCTGGAAGTTGCCAACAGTTTGGAAGTTGATGGTTAACATAAATTAGTTTAGCGTTATTACTTATAAGATGTTTTTAATAGTCCGTTGTCATGAAGAGGAGGGGAAATTCGAGAGAGCGCTTCAGCAAGGAAATTAGAAACTCCTCCTCAGGAAGTGGCGCGCCTGTGGGAAGGCAGTGGGCGCTATTAGACAGCCTGCAGTTTCTAAGAAGTCATATTATTCCTCGCCCGTAAGTAAGATCCATTATACATACATATGTAACAACTAGCATGAATCGCGGCTCCCCCCGCATTTTTCACATTTATAATATTGAGTAAGATTATAACGAATATATTTTTACAGAATGCGACAAAGTGCGCCATCATTGCAAATAAATGATTTAAGTGGCGAAATTTTAGACATACTTTGCGAGTCGCCCTCGCTTGCGCAGTCACCTCAAATCTCCCCTGTGCAGTCACCTCCTAAGTCAACTTCAATTCCATCTGCTCAGTCAACTCCAATTCCACCTTCTCGGACATGGAAGCGAAGAGCCGCACAGGTTGACGAGTTAGACACTGCAATACTGGATACCGTAAAAACTTTCCAGGAGGTATGTGCACGTAAAGGTAATCGCGAAGAGTTTAGTGCGGAGAAAAGTGGTTTTGGGAAAATGATATGTTCTGCCATTTCCAAAATGAAAAGGCCTAACCAAGCGCTAGTTATGCGTCGATGCACTGATATTGTTATGCAAGCGCAAATTGACGAGCATGAAGAAGGACAAGAGGAACAAGACTATTCAACTAAAGACCAGTATAACTATATTATTAACTATAGACTATTAGACCAATCAGAATGAGCACATTGCGTCCGTGTACAAAAATGACATTTCGCACAGAACGTAAAGAGAGAGACTTCTCCGCCACGGACGCAGTGCTAATTCTGACGGGCCTACATGTCGATGGTTGAGTGCACACTTTTTGCCACATGAAATTATTACTTAGTCAGTAAAGCACAGCAACTATCTATATACATATTTGACAGATACAATACCGAGCAAGCCACTTATAGTTCAGTGGTACTAATAACTTTTGTCCAGTCAAATTATATTTTAGAGAAATCAAAATTTGTTAGAGCTCTTAACTCATACCCTGAATTTCAAAATGTAAAAATACAAAAGTCTAAAAGTGATGTATAAGTGCCACTTACTTTTTAAGAGAAAAGAATTGTGATTTGTAAAGTAAAGTACAAAAAATAGAGTATATGGACTGTGAGTTTATGAATCCAAATTTATTTTAATTTCATATATCCATGTATATTAATTTGCTGAAAGCTATTTTATTAATGTTAGATAATAGTTAAACAAATGTGCTTTTTCAAAACTGTAACTATCTAAATACCTACAATAAAATACACTACACAATAATAATTGCATACTCAGAATCTTTCTAGGAAATCTAATTAAAAAAGCTCAAAATTTTTACGACGGTTTGTTGAATTTTTTTAAATATGGCACAAAGTTTAAAACTTGGATTTACATGGTTTTTTTTAAAAAAACGAACTATAATAACAAAAAAATAAATTATATGTTAAAACTTGTCAAAATATGGTGCGGCTTTAATAATTTCGACCACTTTATATACAGTGAGCGTCAAAAGTTAGTTTAATCAGTCGTTTGGTTTATTTTATTTATTTATATTTATAATCATAATACAATATTATATGCGGGTGCATAAATAGGCAGAGTTTTAGGGTGAGTTACAAGTTACAGTTATTGTTTACAAACGTGAATTTAAATTTTNCGATTCATAAAAGTTGAGTTCTAAGCGCGCTGTAATGGCAACCCTAATTCAGCACTGACAAAAGGTTTGTTCCATAGGCAAACTTGCGTTCCACTTTTAAGTTAAGCGGTATTTTAGAAAATTTTAGAAGCGCATTCATTTCGCACACTTTAAACTAATCGGTTGATTTAGCCTTGTGAGTAATAAATTTCTCTTAAATCAATTTTAGAAACGGTATTTATATATTATGAGCGAATGTAGTTGCCGCGGGTGCACGATAATTAAAAGTTTATATTAAAAAGAACATTTTTCAATTGTGAGTGTGAAGAGTCAAACTCCGTAAGCAGACTCGCTACCCAACCAGCAATAAGGAGCCAGCACTGCGACCAAAATTCTGCGTTTTTACACCAAAGCAGTTTTAAGACTCAGCGGAGCCCTAACTAGAGCCGGAACAGTCCGACGTGTCAGACGCATCACTGGTGGTAACCAGTTCAACATTTCTGAGTCTTGGTGCTCCTAAATACCAGAGGTAAGCAGATACGAGTATTCGGGTAGAAGGGCTGCACGACAGGTCGTTAAATGAAAATATTAATTAATTAATTGTGAAACGTATACATATAAGGTGTGAAAAGATACTTTTATAAGGATTATGAGTATATCTGTGCTGTTTTAATAAAGTAACTTTAATAAAATAATTAACCGGCTTGAATAGAAATATTTAAGATTATATTGAGCTCATAGTAGCTGACTATATTTTCATCATCGTTGTGGCTGTTGTTGTGCTATTCGATTTGGATTTTGGTAATGTGGTTTCATACTCGCCAGAGCTAATCCAAGCAAGGACGATCTTTCATAATGGTTGTTAAATATTTGCTGTCGGGACTGAAGTCCACATCGTCGGTTTCCCTAGAATGTGAGCTGTGTAAATGTAAAAAAAATAAGCATTACAACATGCGCTAGAAAAAAAGTGCATTGCTACTCACTTCATTAGGCAGGTCCTGCGCACTAGACCCATGTTGTGCTGTTGGTGAAGCAACACATGTTTACACCATTTTCGTTTACATGTTCTGGTGCACTTCTCCTCTTCTGCCGCTTTTCCTCCGCACCCACTGCTGCTGCTGTGCTGCTATTCAACTGTGAAAGTTCCACGTATGTATCTCCTTCGCCCTATTTTGCCTTTTTCTTCCGTCCAGTGGACAATGAATTAGTAGTGAAATGAGTGGACGACGCTTTAAAATGCCAGTACCGCCGGGTAGGAAGGAACACCCAACCAAACACTCATAACCGAGTTTTCGCCGGAGCCCTGTAAAGATTAGAGAAATGTTAAGCAATTGGCAAACTTGTTGTCTTAAAAATTAAATAATCTGGGCATTCACTCTTTTGCGTATTCAAACCTGATTGTTATCAGAATCGGAATTGATGGCGATCGTTATTGCGTAATTGTGTTCTGTTTTCCTTTCATATTTGATTTACAAACACAATATGGATTACAAAACACAATTATGCAATTCGGATTGCCACCAATTCCGATTCTGATAGCAATCAAGTTTCATGACAGCTCGGATTGTTTGTGTATTTGAAAATTCATGGGATTTGCTCTCACAGGTGAAATTCTATGAATTGTCAAATACACTTAGGATAATTACACTGAATACACAAAGAGTAAATAATGCTAATATTAATTTTATATAAATAATGTTGTTGTTGTTGTTAATGTTCCGTTTACATTTGCTGCGAGGAATTCGAAGTACATTGTATATTTGCAATATTATTGCTAATTAAAGTGTTTTACTACATATGGTTTTGAAATTTTACTGCGCCATCGGTCATAAAATAGTTGGTGAGATATTCCCTGTTGGCATATGCACTATTTCGACCCCTACGTCTGAATGTTTGTACGGACCGCAATGGCCCTCCACAAGGTATCAATTCGTTCCTCCAGTGTGCACTGCTCCCTTCTCCGTCAGTGTAATGCTCTGGACATTACCGTCTATTCGTATCGTGCATCATTATGAAGTTATGAAGTACTAAACACGCCAGAACGATTTTTTCAGAATTTTCTGGGTGGAAA
>NW_016162796.1:8792-11713 GCF_001687245.7 Rhagoletis zephyria | reverse complement strand
AATCTCACTGTTAAAAAGTAACTCTTTCATAGCAATGCGTCAATAAATTAACTTCGTTATTTTTTGACGTATGGCTGTACAAACTGGCGGATGCAGAACTTTACTTAAGTTGTTAAAAAATTTATGTAGAATGAAATTTACATAAAGTAGAAAAGGTTTGCTTTTTAAAAAATTAAGTGTTAGATACGTTCTACTTCATAGAAAATGCTAAAAATTACCTAAATATGTAACATATTATCCTTGCATTGCTTCGCGTTCTTATTTTGCATGAATAGAAAATATTTTAGTCAAACAATTAATGTCAGAAACAAAAATAAAAAATTCAATCTAGTACGGAAAATTTGTTTTTGGTCCGATTTTTGCAGCGATTTAGTCCTGAATCGAGGTTTGGAGGTCCGAACACTGTTCTTTACATTTGTACTGTTTTATAAACCTCAAACCGCAGTGTGGACACCAATAGTTAGTGATGTGGTTAAGTTCGATTCGAGATGGTTAACTTTTTGGTGGGGACATGGTATTAGATATATCCGAAACTAAGCTGCGAAGATTGTGATAGATGTACCACTGACGTTCCAAAGATAAACCGGCTGGTTGTATAACTTTCGGCATTTCAGGATCGATAGGTTTTAACAGAAGCGTAAAGGACTGCACTTCTTCACTGCCTGCGAATTTCTTTGTTTTTACACAATCTGTAGAGATTATGAAATGATGGAATTGCGTTATTCCAACAAGTGACTTGTACAGTGGTTTAAAATAGCTGTCCCATTCATACCAGACGACTTTTTCAGCCGATTTTGCTCAAACAAATTTAAAAAAAATTAAAAATTACAATTCCTTTAATCTGTTCATATAACGTTTTTCTATATAATCAACAGTTTTAAAAAAAACTTAATATTTTAGGCAAAAAATATTTTTTTCTACATACATTTATTTTTACCGGCAAAACTGTTGATTATATAGACTGTTGATGTACTAACTCAGCCACTTCCTTTTTTTAACCGAACTAATGGATTTTCTTTAATTAATTAATTAATTTCGAACACTTATGATTTCTCGCTTCACTTTTCACAATCTGTAATCCAAGTGCGTTGGTTTTCCGCCATAAGCATATCAGCTGATATCTGAAGTGCCAGACGTTCAAAACAAAAAATATTGTTCACGGCCAAGTGTTTGGCATAAGTGTAGAATATGAACCATTTAGCTATGCAAAAACCAAAAATGTGGCTTGATACAACTTCTCACGCCGATTTCAACCGTTCCAAATTATTTGGCGCAAAATATAAAAAAGATATAAAAGGTTAAATAAAAATTTTTTGATTTTATAAATATTAATATCTTATGAACTTCGTAACCGATTCAAAAACAATTGACGCCAAAATAAAGACAATTTATTTTTCTGTTGATGTGCATAATTTAGTTGCTTTATTATATTTTTAATCCAAAAATACTAAAAAAAACTAAAGTAAAGTTCGTATTTTTTCATAAGATATCCTTTTTTAATAAAATTTCATGATTAATGCAAAAGAAATTTATATTATTAAGAAAGTACAAGTTATTACCTTTAATTTGATGTAGATATTTTATTATGATCTGCTGTTGAGTTTTAAGAATTTAGTGTTAATTTAGTGATAGTGAAAGAAGTTCTGCGCAAATATACTACGATATTACACATTTTCCGCGTCTTGTTGCGCGTCTGGCAACACCGACATTGTTGACTACGAAAAATCAGCTGTTTATGGCTATGGCACCTATAATCGATGATAGTTAATCTGGTTACGGTTATGGCAATGGTTACGGCTATGGCGTTATGGTATGTCACCACCCAGATGTACCTAATGTACTAAATATAGTACAGCAAGAACATATTGCAGCATACTCACATTTGAAAGTGTGAAAAAGCGCGATGCAAATTCAACTGCTCAGTACGCGTAAGGCAGTCATTAGTCAGAGATTGAACCCAAACAAAAGCTACTGTAAAAATGTTGTGTTTGTGTGCTTCAAAGTTAGACAAAAATAGAAAATGCGAAACTACAACATACGGTTTGAAAGGTAAAAGAATATAGAATATTATATTTATTAAGAAAATTTTTATTTCATTGGTAAGTGAAAGAAATATGGTGACACTTTCGGGGTGACATGAAAAATTAAGTTTTTTTTCAATTTCATGGATTTTGGATAAACAAATGAAGGTGTACTATATTTAGTACATTAGGAAAATATGCATTGTATTTTTTATTTATTTCATAGGGGGATTTCACTTCACGAAGTTCTTGCTATATTAGGGGAGGATGATACAAATGAAAATAGAGTTCAAGAAGTGTGTATTTTTCCACCAAATAATGCCACGGGTGATTTGACAGATGAAGGCTCTGGGGATGAAGATTATATGCAGAGGGATAACCTCCCAGCTTTACAACTACAGGCCCCGCCAGAAGTTGTATTTGAAAGAAAAAATGACGAGAGTACTTCTTCAGAAGACTCGGATGACGACTTACCACTGAGCCTACTTCAAAAGCAACATAATGTAAGCAAATGCAATGTGAAAAGGCAAAAGAAAACAAGTAAGAAAGTCTAAGTTCGGGCGGAGCCGAACATTAAATACCCGGCGCAATTATTAAATATATGTTTTCCACCTTTCCGAAAACTACCGCTACACGATAAGCCGGGGTGTATAAATTTTAAGTAAATTAGCGTCCTTAAATTTCGAAATATTGAAGTTTCAAGCATTACTGAAATATACGGTTATATGAAAAGCGGTCGTAATTTAGTCCGATTTCAATAATTTTCAATGCTTTGCTTTTATGTGGCAAGCACAATAACCATACCGAGCTTGGTACAAATTGCTAGAACGGTTAGCGAGATACATATATGTGATCATAAGTGGGCGGTGCCACGCCCATTTTCCAAAATTGTATCATAAG
>NW_016162796.1:0-3777 GCF_001687245.7 Rhagoletis zephyria | reverse complement strand
ATCGCCGTTCGGAGTCGGCGTAAAACTGTAGGTCCCCCCGCTTTGTGTGATAACATCAAGGCGCACGCCACAAATCGGAGGAGAAGCTCGGCCAAACACTAACATATGTGTAAGCGCCAAACTATTATTATTATTATTATTATTATTAAGTGAAATAGCAAATTTCATTCGAACATGGTATGAATACAAAAAGTGAGATGTGAAGTGAAAACGCTTGGAGTCTAGATGTTAAACAATCTATTATTTTTTGAGTAGGGTTGCCACCTTTCTAAAAATAATAAGGTTTTCAAAGTTCATTGGACTAGAAAATGAGGTAACAAGTGGAAGAATATGGTCTCCGGATAAGCTTTTATTTTTTTAATGGGGCTGCCACCTATTTAAAAATTATTAACTAACATATAATACGTGAAGGCGCTCTTTCTTCAAAGTAGTTCCTTTTTTGTTAGGTGCTGTATTCAAAAAAGCGTAAGGAGCTGATGCTTTTTTTGTTTGTATATGTGAACATGTATGTACATAGGTTACATTTGTTGGGATTTCAGTGAGAGACAGAATTTATAAATCAGCTGTGCCTACTTTGATGTTTTTATTTCATTAGGTTCACGTATATATGTACAAGTACTTTAGTATCTACATATGTATGTATTTATGTACATACACCCACTATAATTGCTCTTAAGTGTTCAGTCAAAAATATTTGAAACACAAAATTCAAATAAAATACGCTTACTTCGATGTTTTTTTTTAGTTTCTTCGCGCATTTCTTTCCTCTTCTCTCCCTCGTTAATTTGAATATATGTATGTACATCTATACATAGTATAAAGGAAAGTCGAGACTTTTTGTACGCGGTAATCTCGAAAACTACTGAACGAATTTTGACGACATTTTCTCAAGTATATTCTGTATCGACGGGAGAGTGGCCTTTTTAATTTAGAATTTTAATAGGGTTACCACCTGTTAAGAAAATTACTATATTCAATTCTAATCAGTCAGTTCTGCACCGTCACTGTCAAATGAAAAGACGTAGCCTCTGGATGTGTAATAAGGTATTATTTTTCTGAGTAGGGTTACCACCTGTTCAAAAGCTAAAAGATCTTAACCGTTCGTTGGATAAAAAAATAAGATACTAAATGAAAGTGTATGGCCGTCGCATGTACAAAAACTTTAAGTTTTTTGAGCAGGGTTGCCACCTATTTAAAATTACTATCCTCTATATATAGTATAAAGGAAAGGCGAGATATTTTAACCACGCTACTGAACGGATTTAGACAAGATTTTATATATATAATAAACGAAGTACATGATCACATACGATTTCTTTCTCCAAATACGTAAATGTACATTCATATGCATACATTCCGCGCGTGGCGAAGCCTCGCGCATCCGTGGCCGGCTAGTGTATATATATAAAAATCCCGTGTCACTGTGTTCGTTAACACTAATCTCCGAAACCAATTAACCGATTTCAATTTGGAGGGTGTGTATTTTTAAAAGATACGATAGTTTTGAACCCGAGAAAAAATATTTTTTTTTTTCATCGACATTTCTTCAATGCTCCTCGCAACGTGCTTATCTTAACAGATACGTGTTCATTTACGCTAATCTCCGAAACTTCTTAACCGATTTCAATGACATTTTGTGGGTGTGTATTATTGGTTCCAACCAGAGTTCGTATTTGCACACACATGCGCAGCACATCCTAACATTTTACGCTCACACACGTGTGCTGTGCATATAAAAAATTAAAAACTTGCTCACATCACATGTGTGTGCCGTTTGGTAAAAAGCACGGGCACATGTGTGTACTTTATTTTTATTAATATAAAGCACACGCACATGTGTGTGCTTTGTGTAGAGAAACTTATACACTTCGATTTCTATCTCAAATCTTAAAATAATTTTTTAATATGTTTTCTGTCATACAAAAAACAAACAACATCTCACTTTTTATTGAATTGTCTTTCAAAAAATAACGTTTAATAAACAAATTCTTTTAAAAATATATTATGTGCATGTGCATGGGCTGAAATTTGTACAAAAATCGGCTCACACACATGTGCATGTGCTTAATAACAAACAGCACACACTTTTCTGTGAGCAGAGTTTGTTTTCCACTTATGCACACACATGTGTATGAGCAGTGAGTACAAGTTGAATGTGTTTCTGGTGTGTGTGTGAGCAGAGCATGTGTATGCAAATACGAACCCTGGTTCCAACTTAAAGATAGGATAAATTTGAAGCCGAGAAAACACAATTTTTTTCATGGATATTTTTTCTATGCTCCTCGCAACGTGCTTATCGTATTATATAAAAATCCCGTGTCACTGTGTTGGTTTATGCTAATCTACGAAACCGCTTAACCGATTTCAATGAAATTTTGTGAGTGTATATTGTTAGCATGGTGGTATATATTGGGAGGATGGTTCCGTGCGCAGAAGTGGAAAACTTTTGACTGCCATTCACCTGGGAGTGGCCAGAAGCGATTCTTGTGCGTACGGTTCAAATCGCAGCTCACANCTGGGTAGCAACCAAACACCCGTTTGGGAGCGAGCTAAAGTGAGAAGGCGTAAAACTTCGCGTGCGCTGGGTTTGGGTCCCGCCACGTTAAAATCCCGCCCAATGAAAAGAAAAAAACAGCATCGGGTGAGACCCCCTTTTTCTGATGACGACCACGGCAAACGTATAAAGGACTATGATTTAAGGATATACACCTGGAATATCCGGACCCTTAGTGGGGAAGGTGCCTCTGCCCGGATGGTTGATGTCCTCGGGAAGACAAAGGCTGACAAGGCCATCCAAGAAATGCGATGGACGGGGCAAGGAAAAGTAAGCGTGAAGCCTTGCGACGTCTACTACAGCTGTCACCTAAGGAGCGCAAATTCGGTGTTGGATTCGTGGTAGGAGAGAGACTCCGTCGCCGAGTACTGGCGTTAACCCCGGTGGACGAACGTCTAGCCACAATCCGCATCAAAGCTAGATTCTTCAACATCTCGCTCATCTGCGCCCATGCCCCGACGGAAGAGAAGGATGAGGCGTCCAGGGATCTCTTCTATGAGCGCTTGGAACGTACATATGAGCGCTGCCCCCGACACGATGTCAAAATCGTGCTTGGCGATTTTAATGCCAAGGTGGGCAAGGAAGCGCTCTTTGGCGCCACTGTCGGAAAATTCAGCCTCCACGACGAAACGTCCGATAACGGACTGAGGCTGATCGACTTCGCCGGGGCCCGAAATATGGTAATATGTAGCATAAGAGCATCCACCAAGCTACATGGCTGTCTCCAGATCGAAAAACGAGAAACCAAATCGATCATGTTGTGATAGACGGAAGGCGTGCTTCAAGCGTTTTGGACGTACGTACACTCCGAGGGCCAAACATCGACTCGGACCACTATCTTGTTGTAGCCAAGATACGCACCCGCCTCTGTGCAGCAAAAAATGTGCGCCCAACAATGCAAGGAAAGCTTAACGTCGAAAAGCTGCAATCACAACAGACGGCCAATTTATTCGCCACTCGACTCACACACCTGCTCTCTGAGAGCACTTCAACGATCCGACATACGCGAGCAGTGGAACCGATCATTAAGTACCGCCGCCGAAGAAGTAGTTGGATTTCAGCGAACCCGAAAGAACAACTGGTACGATGAGGAATGTCAAGAAGCCGCAGAGAAAAAAGACGCCGCCTACAGGGCCACGCTACGATCGGGAGAGAGAGGTCGAAATACGTGAGTGCGACGAGCTTGAGATGCTGGCCGAAAGGAAGAACGTCCGAAAATTCTA
>NW_016162795.1:15404-40565 GCF_001687245.7 Rhagoletis zephyria | reverse complement strand
TAATGCTTTTTGTTGTGTAATAGCTGCAGTTGTTGCTCCTGTTGCTTTTTGTATACATATATAGTTGCTTGCTGTTGCTGTTGTTGTTATGTTTTGATTTGATTTTATTCGTGTGTTATAACAATAAAATATTAATTTTCGTGTAAAGTGGATATAACAATATTTGGATGTGCGAGATTTTCCTGCGCTAAACTGAGCTGTGCGATGCTGCGATGAGCAGGTAGGAGGAGGGGCCACGGAAAGCATAGATATTTCACTTAACGACTTATGGTTATTGTTACGATTGCATGTGTGGAAACGAGTTCGGCGAATGAAGATGAAAAAATGCATTAAACATGACAACTTCAAGGATTTTCTGAATATATTGTATTCAGCGCCATCTAGCGGATCTTTGTCGTTTCTACGAGTCTAGGGAATTTGCTGTCCAAATTTAGTTAAAATTCATTCAATAAGAACCAAATAATGGAGGAGCACTTACCACGTAGAAATTACTGCAAGCGGAATTTTTTTCCTAATAGTATCTAGGGATGGACAAAAAAATAAAATAATCGCTTAATTAATCATATGATTAATCACAAGCCAAAAAAAAATTAATTGCACTTAATTGAAATTATTGATAAATAATCGATTAATCGACTTTTTAATTGCAAGTTCAAGTTACGGTGTGATTACCTTAAGAGGAAATCAGGTTTTTTTTTTAAACTCTAAATTCATTTGAAATGCTGTATTTTTTTGAAAAATGTAACCAATTTTATGCCGAAGCAGTTCTTTTTTAGTTTTTAGAGGATTTTAGTGAGCAATCTACCGACTTTCGCACAAAACTGTATTTTTTACAAAGATTAGTCCGGGCCTTTCTATATTAAGAAACGTTATGTATATATGTATGTATATGAGGGTTAAATTAAGAAATAATGTATAAATCGAGTCGGCTTTATAAAAGTCCACTATGTGGCTTTAAACATTTGGTGAGTTCTCCTGTATCAGTCTGGTCGTGTTGATATCAAAACTTTGTATTTCTTAACGAAAGTGAGTGAGGTTATATACAACAATAGGTAATGATGGGTTTTGAGATGATCCCCGACTTTCCTAGGAGAACCGAATCACTTGTGTTAAAATTTTTGCCAGAGCGTATTCCAGCTCTATATACTATTTACAGATCTTGTTTTGAAGTTAAACCCCTTTCCGTTCATTCTCCGTCGCCTATATAAGTAATTAAAAATAAGCAAAAAGTTTGTAGCTTTCATTTTTGGTATTTATTTTTCTGCTCCCCTTGTCCGCTAAACCTCTGGACGATGAGTAACACAAGTCGCCGTCGCCGTCGTCATCGTCATATTTAGCAAAGCGTTTCAACATTATGAACTTTTATTATCACCACAAATTAGTTGTAGCATGTCTTATTTACTCAGAGTTCAGCTCAAGTATGGCAGATTCCGAGTACTCACAATGACCTCTCACTTCCTTCCTTTAGCGCTCGCACTTATAGAAAGCAACCAACATACAGTCATACAGCGAAATGTGTAACACATACTTACATACAAATATTGGAAGCGAGCAGTTGGCAGTTGTTGCAGGAAGTCACCGAAGTAAGTCATAAGCCAAAAACAGACACTTGTCCTTAACACCAGAGTAAATACAAGTGAATATACACGCAAGGATGCAGGTGTGTATGTGTGTGTGTGTGTGTGTGTTAGAGCAACTACTTCAAATTTATTTAATACGAATGTCCACTTTGCTGTTTATTTTTATTTCTCTCCACATTATATTGTTCTAGCAATAAGAATAGGCGTGCACACACACACACACCGCATATACAATTGCATAAAACGTCCTGAGAGGACACTCGCACACCAGTAAAGCTTCGCATATCCATGTGACGACGATCAACCCTTATAGGTATGCGCTCATCCTTGCAAGTACCTGCACACGAATGCGAACATTAAGTGTGTGTGTGTGTGTGTGTGTGTGTGTGGTTGTGTGTGTGTGTGTGTGTGTGTGCGGGGCAATGTTGAAGGGGCGTGGTTTCGTGGCAATTCTCAGCTCAGAATAAGGATAACACAAACAATGGCTACACTCTTTATTACTTTCTATAGCTGCCACCGACTGCTCCTGCCGCAGCGACAGTCGTTGGGCCTGTTTGCTGGAGCAGCCAAGCTGGCACAGTGGTGCAAATGTTTCGAGTCCTCTTTTGTGTGTTTGTTTTGTTACCATCCATATTTTTATTTATTTATTGTCAGCGTCTTTTTTGTGGGTCTCAGTGGATTTTATTTTCGTTTTGCCGATTGTGCTGCCATTTGTGGCTTTTTGCCTTGGCCGCCCCGTTCTGCTCACTCGATCCGACTTGCCTAGCTGGGCGTTTATCCTCTTTTTTTTTTTTTGGTGTGCTGATATGTTTGGAGAGGTCGCATTATACGGGTACTTGACAATTCACATTCAAAGGATTGCGAAAGCGGCAAACGCGCCGGAAAGGAGTGCTGCGGCCTGGTTCATTTCTAGTTGGCCGAATGTGTTGTTGCCGTTTTTCAAGTAAGCCTGTACGGGTGAGTTGGTTGGTGAATGCGATGTCAAAATTGTGAATTGTGTGCGAGTATATAAAACATGCTCATATAAGCGTATAAATATGTGATAATAATGATTAAAACTCCTTGTCAGCGTCATTTATGCAAAGGATTTTTTTCGCATTTTTATTTCGCTCCTCGTTAGTTAACCACCACTCCCGCATGTCCTCTGATGACTATGCTCACTTTGGCGTAATGACTACGGGTGAAAGTCATATTTTTTTTAGAATGTCCAGTTTTGGGGTTGGATTTTTGTTCAAAAGATATGCCGCGTTGGTTTTGCCTGCATGAATTAGTGGAAATGTATATGCTGATAAAGGAAAGAGGACAATTATTTGATAAGTAAATGCAGTTGCAAATTGAGTAAAAATATATTTAAGATTAAAGCAGCTGTTGCGTAGGCAATAAGTATGCTGACTTCTTTGAAACAGTGAAACGATCAGAGTAAGGACACTGAGTGTCTGCCCGCAGAAGATCCTTTTTTTACCAACATTCATTTATATACAGGACTAGAAATAACAGGTTGCTTCGCGACATCTTAAGGATTTTCTTATTTTCGTTATTGGTGTTTCCGACAGGGTAGGAGAATGATGTAATGTGGAACGATTCTCCGCCACCCCTTGTCAAATTTGGTTTGGTGACAAACCGGTTTCGGCGTTGTGCCATCTTCAGCGTAATTTTTCGAACGTGTCTTTGTCTCCAAACCAAATTTGACAAGGGATTACGGAAAATCGTTCCACATCAAATCATCTTATAGATAATTTAGCGTTGCTTATACTTCTCCTTTGGAGTTTGCTTTACCGTCCCTTACAACTAGCCACCTAGAAAAATAGATTCATAATGGTGTTACAGCCGAATTTCAAAACACCCGTGGTTTATATTCTTTCGCCTTTGTCCTTGTATCCTAAATTGTTGGGTCGTTTTCCTCTCGTTTTGACTCTTGACAGTTAACTCTCGACTTACAGGATAATAAAATTATAGTTTAAAAAACTAAAACCTTTGGGAAGTCGGTTAAAAACGGCCCTGACTGTTTAAAAATTCGAAGCTAGGGTTGAAATCGTAAAAGTTTATTTTCCTTCGTATGTGTTTACTACATAAGTGGGCAAAATCGGACTGAAAACACGACTTTTACAAATATCTCGACCCTAGCGCCACCAAGCAGGTACATTTTTTTATTTTCATATGGCCAATATTTGTTCCGGATATGAGCTAAATTGAGCCACAAATGCGAGTTTTCTAAGTATCTCGACTCCAGCGGCACTTTGTTGAAGGACAGGAAGCCTTTCTAAGCTCAAGGATGGACCTGAGTTGGTTGAGGTTGCTTCTTAGCCTGGAATTACTTTTGGTGGACCTGATCCGGTTAAAGTTGCTCCTTAGGGTGGTAAATCGCTAATTTTTCCGCTGTCTAAATTTAATCCTTCTAATGCGACTCAATATTATTTAATTTCAAAACAAGAGCGAGTTTCGGGGCTAGCCACTCTTTGTATGGAAGCACCACTGGCAAAGCAGTTGGATTTTGAAGTGGTCATAAAATGTATGTATAGGACCCGTGATTTTTCAGTCCGGGCCCAAGTTTTCTCTCGAAGGCCCTGACGACCTGGCCTGCAAGAAATTTTACCAGAAATCAGATTATGCTTTTCAAAGGGTTTCGACGTGCGGAATCTAAACCCTGCGTAAAAAGTGCGATTTTTGCCCTAGTTCGAGCAACATCTACATACATAAGTTACACAAAGTTTTCATTTTTTTATTTAACAGCGGCCGCCCCTCGGCAATCTATGGAAAGCCTCCGAATGTGACCACATTTAAATTAAATTTGCTAAAGTGAAGGACACGAAGTAGGGTTGATTTTTTCTAAACTTACGTGCCTCTGAAAGTTCGGCAGTATTTTCGGTGGTAGAGAGTGAATGTGTGTCTTCAGATGGCGGCATCACACTCAGTGAGAACATCATGTGACCATATCCTCAGCCTGTACACATTACCTCTAAATCTACAGTGTCCCGATTAGATGTTAAAATCGCTTCACATTATACCCTCCCAGTAAAAGCCAAATTGGACCACCAACATTAATAAAATCCTCCTTGATGTCTGAAATAAGGGGTTTTGCCAAAATTTACTATGTAATTTAATTTTTCCACGCAATTTAGTTTAGTTTAGTCTTTATCCAATGTGTAGGCCAGGTCTCCAACGTACATATATAGCGAATATTTCGCATCAACTTCCTTACTCGACTAAATTTATTACATAAAACAACTGCCATTTATGCAGAAATAACTTAAGCATTTTCTATGTGAATACTTAAGTACATTTTAATAAGTTTCGTCCTTTAAGCACATTATCGTGTTAACGTACATTCGTCAAGCCATTCGGTGTCCTTGTGTTATTGACAGGATATCATTATATTGATCGTTATGGTGTATCGGTGCGCCATAATATTCAGCAATAATAACAACTCACACAAATGTGAACAATAAAATGAAATGAAATAAATAAAAATAAAAATAAATAAATTCGTTAGTCAACTGTGAGCAAAAGTGGTTGCTTGCACGCATAACGTAGCATAAACAAAGGCGCTGTGACAAGGTGATTGCGACAAGCTGCTACGGCCACGGTTACAACAACTGCTGCTGCCGAAAATATTTTGAGACATTTATACACGAAGCAGCATCGCACAAGCATCGGGCAAGGGAGTGAAATTGTGCCAGCGTTGAGTAACGAATTGTAAGTGAAGCGTAATTGACTCCGTCGCCGCATCCGCCGACGCCGGCGACAGATGACAACGCGCGTGCAATGTGTTTGGAACGGCACTATGTACTTTGCTTTGCTTGGCTGCGAATGCCAATACTGAATTTCTGTTTCCTATCGATTTTTTTTTGCCACACAAAAGATGTGACCGCTGCTGAAGCGATGGGTGGGTGGGGAGGGGGAGGGGGAGGGGGGAGTTGCTAAGAAAGGCACTTGCAACAAAGAGAAATTATGGGCTTTTCATAGCGTTAACACTGGCATAAATATGAAAATGCACGCACAAACATGTACAAACCTGCATATACTTGATCTACAAAGTATATAATCGAGTATTTATGTGGGAGTATTTGACTACACACACACACACACACACACATGCACATATATTGTGCCATGAGCAGAAAAACTGCGATAAAAGATTATAAAATGTATTTCATGACGACGGCGCGCGACGTTCCATTCCATTCGAAGCACAATGAGCTCGCTCGACTGTTGGAAGTCCTGCTGTCTGGTGTGCCTGTGCTTTGGCTGGTAGTGGGTGGTGGTTGATGCTCGTTGGGCAGATATGTATGTATGCAGTGGAGGGGTATTCATTCCACACTGCGCCATCTGTTCCGGACATCTTTTAATAAAATTTTCATCTTTATTACCGAACAAACGATTGTTTTATTTGTTTCCCGGTGTATAAAGTGTTGACTTTCAATTGCCGAGAGTGTCCAAAGTGTGATTTTTCATTGGTGTTATGGGGTCGCGGCATCGCTGGGATTCGGTAAATGGTAAGTGGTAAGTGGTAAGTGGCAAGTGCTGAATTCCAAGTTGCAATGCTGGGCTTCAAGCGAGCAAGTGCTTCTCCAACTCTTATGTTGCAGTGAAATGGGTGCTTTTTTCTGCCTTTTAGTTAATGAGCCACGTTTGCTATGCATGCGATATATTTATATACGGTCAAAAATTTGGGTTTAATTTTTAAATCGAGATGGGACTGCTGCCTTTTTTAATCCGTCATAGTCTTCTTTTTAAATCAGTCAATAGTTTTAAGCAATTTTTAATATATTCTGGTTTAAATTTTAGTCCAATCATGATGTTTTCTATGAATGGTTTAAAATTAAAAACAAAAATTCGTGGTTTCAAATATAGGCCCTATTTGTTTAAAAATCAAACCAAATGCTTTAATGCTAATTTCTAGGTTTCATATGCATATATATGTATAGAAAACAATCTAAACCGAAATAAAAAATGTTTGGGTTTAAAATTAAAACCGAACTGTTTAAATTCTAAACCCAACATATGTGCTCTCTTTTTTTAAGTTTGAAGGTTTGTATTTGAAGCTTTAGTTAGTTAGTTTAGTCATATATGTATGTACATAGTCCAAAAATTTTAAAATTAAACCCGAAATTTTTAACCGTGTAGTTAAATATATGAGTATGTTACATCGCCTTTCGTCGTGTGGTTAGAGGTGCGGACGGTCACACGGCAGGATCACATACATATGTACATATGTAAGTATTAAGCGCAGATTTTGTATAGGAAGCCTTCGAAATTCACGAGTCTAAAGCGGGCATTGATAGAACAATTTCGAGAAATTCTGCTTAGATGTAGCCTAACATTGTTTATCCTTAAGATCGGATAGCCATTACACTTTGGGAAACACGTATACATATAACGATGGTACATAAATATCGAAGGGTATAGCACTGCTCCGTTTGTCTACTACCGCTAAGCATGAGTTCGATCCCTGGTCCGCACAATATTTAATTTAGAAAAAGTTGTTTTCTAACAGTTACCCGTGGGCAGGTAATGCCAAAGGCCCGAGTGTATTTCTGCACTGAAAGAAACTTTTCATAAAATCCTTAAACCGTTCGGAAGCGAACTGTGTGAGGTAAAACTGTGGGTCCCTCCATTTGTGTAACAACAAGAAGGCGCATGCCAAAAATTGGAGGCCGAAAAAATAAACCAGAATTATTATTACTAAGGAGGGTACTTACCAGTGATTAGAACCAGAGATGTTAAACATAGTATACTATCCCTACAGAAAAAAATTATCAATTGATAAAAAATAACCTACTTGTAGTTAGCTTTTTTGCGGGATTTCTATAAAATATATAACTTGTGGTTAGCTACACAAAGCTAACTTGAAACAAGGGGACAAGTAATGCAGGAGTAAAGCTCGAGATTGTTTTCTTTAAACGCGTTTCTATTTAAATATCCTGCACTTCGCAAATACTATTTCGAATTGAGTACAAGTAGAAGGGAGATCGAAATTTCATATTATCATTTTGAAGTTATGTCTGACGTAGCTCTAATATGGGATCACCTACAGCAGAATATAGAAACAAATGTGAAATGTTATAAAATAAAGAAAGTAAATAAAAAATAATAATTTAAAAAAATAAAAAAACATTTTGTTTTTCCTATAGGTATTTTATGTCCAAAAGAAGTTAGTTACAAGTTAGTTGCATCAAATGTGACTATTTCGCGGCCATCGCCATAGAAATATAGTTAGCTTTCGTCAAAGATAATATACAGATAATAAGTGACTTTTAGCTCCTTCCTAATCAACATAAAGTTTGCTTATAGTTAGATACATTTCCTGCAGGGATTATATCCCAGAGAAGAAAAATAAATATTTTTTCTTGAACGCTTGTCAAATATAATAATATTAGCCCAATAATTAGCCAGGTTACAGGTTTCGCTTTAATCGCTAATGGTAACTTTTGAAATTTATTCATTTTCCTATTTGCAGTTCATGCACACATAACATACATATGTATGTATATGCACAAATTATATTGCCATTATTTAACGCCCCTACTTAAATGCAAATTTGCACTTAATTGTTGTTGCTGCTTCATTTTCATGCACATTTATGTTTGTACTTGCATAAGCTCGCTAATATACATACATACATACACACATATGTATAAATAATGTAAATACTTCGGACATTTTCATATTTGATAGTTAAATCGAAAACAACAACGCCAATAATAACACGGGAGCAGCAATAATAATTATAACAGCCCATCAACGAGCCGCAGCGAAAACAGCGACTACAACTGCAACTATTTACTCACCAATGGTGTTTTTGTGTACATACATACATACATACGTACACTTGCATGGAGCAGCAACCACAAGAGCAGCAATTAAAGCGAACCGCATAAATTAATGTAATTTTCGGTTTTCATTGGTAATTAATTAAGCAGTTTGTCGTTGTTGTTAATAAGCCGCATACGCGTGTCCGTTAGCCAAACAACATTGGCCATAATGCGAATGCAGGGCGCTTAAAGGATATGTGTGGGTGTATGTACATATACAAACATACACATGAAAATAAATCCATAGGCTGGACTATGCATTCAATGCGTGTTGGCGACACTCCATTGGCAACTCAATCAATGTTTAAATGTTTAATGAGTTTAAATTATTCACTTAACAAAAATTATGCAATTACAATATTTATTAATGTAATGCTGCGTTGAACTATGTACTGTCAGCGTGACTAGCTATCATACAAATGCGGTGCTGCCATATGAAATCCATAACAATAAAAACTGACATAAATTAACTCAATAAATTTATTGTTTGTGTTTGTGCGCAACTCTATAAAATCATAAAGTGTGTAAAAAAAAGATGCATCAACGAAACCATTATGCATTTTTTCTGCTCGGCTGACAATAGCAATAAATACATAATTAAAAGCATCCCTTTCAGTGACGCTTGCTGCGAATTGCAAAATTTTACAATGAACTCAACCGTAAATCAAATGGACTTAAATAGCTGATAAATAAATATTTATATGGGCATACGCACTTCAATATAGTATGTATACATATATCGAAAATTTAGATTTTTATGTAACTTTAGGTTAAAGCGTAAAAAATGCGTTTCAAAAATTTTTTTTTAGTGTTAAAACAAACCCTACTCGCTGTCATCCAAAAATAAATCATCAAAACATAAATAAGTTTCATTCTAACTCTTCGCTTAAGACGCTGTCTACACATTTATGTTCAAAAAAGTTCTCGCAAAGGAAGGAAGGGAAATTTGTCGTTTCACCTAGCAATAATTGTCCGTTCAATACCTCTAATTAGACCCATACCAATGGTTGAAGTTACAAAACTGTCAAAATACCGAACTTACTAGGACTGCCAGGGGATACCTTCTGATGCGGCCTAAGAATCCCAATACTCCCTGTTAAAGAGCACCATTTCCAGCAAGCAGGCGCATGCACTTGCCTGTGATCGGAGAGCAAACACCATCTATCGCAGACTCAGAGCAGAAGTGTTGCACGATAAGACCTGCGTTACTTTGGTTCAACTTTGTTAACATCGACATGCCACAACCTACTTATGTATTTCCACAATGTGAAGATGCTCCACATTTACACTCACTTCCATTCATTTATGTAATACCCCACTTCTTTGGCCCAACCCTTATCGAAACAGTCCGTCTCATGGGCCTACCTTTATATACAATTTACGAAAAAACCTATTGAAATTTCTGATTTAGATAAGGTTTAGTATGATGCTACAACAACAATAAAAAACAATACCCGTGATTAAAAAATATTTAATGTGTTTAAGTAAATGTTTGTCAAGGATTTATGGTTCACATATGTATTCTGTTCTATTACTGCTCGGACACTTTTCTCTTAAAATATAAATGTACTTTTAAGATCAACGCAAGCGCGTTTTTGGGCAAGTTTTTGGATCTTGAGCGTGGATTGTTTTTTTTACTGAAGATTAAACTTGGCTTCCTCACCATAAACCTGAGTCGAAGCAGGGTAGCAAGGACAAAAAGAATGCGCAGGTTCGCCTATATAAGTACAATGTACAATGGTCAGAAAATATCTTACTGAATTAGAAAATACGAGAATGTCAAAAACTAATAATTGCTTTGAAGGAAAAAAGAGAACAATACGTCAATTATCAAATGTTATGCTTCGATGGATCATTACATCATTAGTCCGCAATTAGTACCATGAACCATTGACTTCCAAAAGTGTGCAAAGAAAGGTGACGGGACAGAATTTCACAAATAACTTGAAACAAAAATCAGCTGGATTCCAATATTGTTATTGATGTTGATTCGGGTTCTTAAGTAGATGAGTTCGCTATTTTTTTTTTACCGACTTCCAAAAAAGGAGGAGGTTATCAGTTCGTCGGAATATATTTTTTTTTTATGTACGTTACCGCATAACTTTGGACCACGTCAACCGATTTCGATAATTCTTTTTGCATCGGAAAGGTAGTGTCTCAGAGGTGGTCCCTCTTCTAATCTGGTTAAGATCCGACCAGTGGATCATGAGATATATATATATATTTTTTTTATATGAGAGTTGAAGTCGTTTTTTTTGCTAAAAATTACTTGTTTAAATTACAACTGTGGAAAGTGTGGTACTTCCTCAACGTCGTTTTACACAGCCGAATAATTTTGAAAGGTATACCAAATTTACACTTAATTGTGTACTATCGGCTAGCGGCTTTGATATAAAATAAAATAGATGGTGTACTTCGCTACTTCTTTCGGGGGTCGTTTCCAAGATTTGGTACCTGGTTTGTGGTGCTTTCACCAGGTATGCAGATTTTATGTTAATGGCCAATAATTTCAGCTTTGGTGCATGCACCTCGTCGCCATAATCGCTATTCAAATTTCGTGAATGATGAATAGTTTTGCGGAATTATGCATTTCTCAAAAACAATAATTAAGTACGACTCCAATAAACTTAAAAATACATATACATATTACGTTTGCAATTAAAATGTGAATTTGTGGCCATTTACAACGTTAATATGTACATATTTGTCTCACAAGCTAAGTGAAAGGAGGCAATGGGGTGAAGATGTATGAGTTGTTATGATTGATAAAATTAAAAGTGGCAAATATTTGAAAAGAACAAAAGCAAAACAACACAACGTTTGACAGATACAAACAGAGATAAATCGCTACGGCAAATGAAAGGGTTGATGGTAAGGCAATCCTTGTATTCCGGGACAATACTTTAAGCATATGTATATATGTATATACGTGTGTGTTTATACATATGTATGTACGTCCCTGCAGGAAATGTATTTGACGATGAGTAAACTTGAACTTGATTAGAAACGAACTTATGATGGAAAGCTAACTATAGTCAAAGGTGGGTATCTCTGCATTAGGTGTCAACTAATTAGTAACTAACTAATTTTGGACATAAAATATTAATAATAAATACAATATTTTTGCTATTTCTTTGCTTGCTTATTTATTTAATTTATTTAATACTACATATTTGTTTACGTACATACTCTGCTGGAGGTCTAATAAATGATTTTTTACCAATTGATAATTTTTTTCTGCAGGGGTATGTACATATGTATGTGTGTAGGTATCTATCACTGTGTATGTTGATATGTTACTTGGAATTGGAAGGTAATTTGTCGAATGCATCTGAAAAAGCCACGAGGGACTACACCTCAGCGAAACCCTTCCCATGTATCAGCAAGAATTGGAACAGCTTGGGCGTCGGTCGCAGAAGGCGGCAGCGCGCCCAACAAAAGTTGCATGCAACACGCTGGCAAACGTGTGAACAATTTCAAATTACTTTCATACCTACATATAAATATATTATATAGTACTGCATGTATGTATGTATGTATGTATGTGCACATTTGAACTTGATATTCTTACGAAAACGAAACGAAGACTACCGAAAGGAGTAAAGGAAATTGACTTCTCAAAATATTAGCTATGCACTTGAGCGTGCACACACTTACATACAAACATATATACTTGCGTCATGTTTACGAGTACGCACAGTGTTCAGATTTTCATTGGCATTTTTGTTGTGTTTGTCTGCAACACATTGTAAAAAGGTTTAATTAATTTCATTTATGTATTTTCAAAATATAACTGACAACTTTGCAGTGCCAAATCGAGTGTTAATAAAATGAAAATTTATGAATGAGCAGCACAAATGCATGGTGAGCGGCCCAGCCATGCAGTGGAATGCAGGAATCCTTTCGTTTATTTTCAATTGGATGGATATGTGTATGTATGTACATATGTATGTATGTATGTATGTGTCTGTTTTTCCGAAGTCATTAGTCAACATGATTAGTAATAAATTATTTTTGTGCAAAATACACTTCTGTGCTTGGCGTTGAGTTACAATTTATGGCAATTAATTTTAATTAAATCATAACAATAAAAATTTAAATTTCTTCTAGCATTGACATTTTCTCTGCTTTGTCATTCCACCTTTGTTGCCTACCTTTGAATAATTAGATTTTATCTACGGTTTAACCCTTTCGAACGATGTACATTTGTATGGATGTAAGTACATACATACATACATACATTTACTCGTAGAACCTTCTCATCTTTGATTCTGCGCCGCATAACAGGCCGGTCATGATAAGAGATTTGTGGCTCGTGATTTTTGTCCATCGGTGGTAGTCTGCAGGGACGAAAGTAGCACCTGCGCTCAATATCCAAACCGACATTTTTGGTAGTGTTAATGCTGGATCTTAAGAATGCAAAGCCCCTAACTGCTTCAAAGTTATAATACTCAAAGATTCTTAAAGTTTGTGTCAGTTCTTAAATTACGATTACATATAAATATAGTCAAATCTCGGATTATGAGCTGTCAAATTGGTTCTGCTTGTTTTTCTCTCAACTTAAAAAAAGTTCAATTTCTTCTCTGACCTACTTTTGATCACTTTTTTCTGCTAAATTAAGCAATTTAAATATATTTTAATTTAATATTTTATTAAAAGTATCTTTACAAACCATTTTTCCTTGCTAGCGACCATTTTTGTTTACTTTCACATTTTGTTTTTCTCATATTGCATGCAAAAATAATCGATAAAACTAGGTTCGACACTAAAAAAGTTATCGGTTTAATCTGAGATTACTTAAAATTACAGATTAACGAAGGAGGAATTTCTTATGGCTAACCCATTTTTTTTTTGTAATTACAGGTTAAAATGCGGTAATTAGTCTCGCCGCGTATGTGGGAAAGTGAGCTGTCAAAACTCACACCAACATCGAAAGTTGGAGTTTTATGAACCTAAAAGTTTTCCTAGACCGTCTCTATTGAACCTCCCGCTTGCTCACGTCCTTCTTTTCGCTCAGCGCTTCATGAGCTGACATCAGGCTTATTTGTTCGAGTGAAGTGCGCAGGTAATCCCACACTTGTAGGTTCCATTTTTAATCACTCTAAGGAATATTATTACCTAATATGCATTTTGAATAGTAAACATTGGGAGAAGTGCGTGATCTGAAAGTATTCCACGCGGCACCCGCTAGTGAGGACAGACGAAGAGAAGGACATCCTCTGCGCTAGAAATACCTTGCGGATAACGATTTGGCTTCACTTGGCATTTGAAATTGATGCCAGTTGGCAGGAGAAAGAAATTAATGTTTACAGGCTAACCTAATATTCACGCACGCCGCCAATTTACTGTCAAAAATTTCTCATGCACATACAACTTGTATGGGACCAACCGAAATTGAACGGCGTGCGTATGAAGCTAACTCAATTTCCAATTTTTGTTCTGCGTGACATTTTGATTTGACGTTTCGCTCAATGAAATCAAATGCAAACGCACGCAAGCCAATTTCGGGTGACGCAAAAAACAAATTCGACGGCTTGCGTACCAAAACGCAAGCCGCGAATATTAGGTTAGCATGTAAGAATTAAAGTGTATGCAAATATGAAGATACTCATGCCAGCCCGAAATTCGTTTTGGATATGTACATATTATTGAGCTATGAGTTGACCTACCAAATTTGGTTCGGTTCGAGGTACTATATCATATAGCCACCATATAACCGATCTAGCCGACTTACATCAACTTTGTTGTTCGTTATAAGTGCTAATGACTTGAAACTCGCATTATGGAGTTTTGCTTTGACCTACCAGTTTTTTTTTTTGAGCTACAGAGTACTATTTATTTCATGATCTGATCAACTTATATTCACTTCGGTGTTTTTGAATGCGATTTCTTCAAAACTGGACAAAAACTGACAAGAAATATTAGGCATTTGTTAATCTACACACTCTTGTAATAGAATATTAAAATATAAGATTATTAGAAATGATTAAAATTTGTCACTTATTACGAAACATTTTTGAATTAAAGGCAGTAAATACCAGTAAACTGGCAAAATAAATATGTATTTTCAATCAAATATGAAAATGGGTCAAATGATATTTTTTTTTAATTTTTATCATGCAGAAATCCTCCTCCAGCATCTGGATGCATTTCTGGATAAAAAAATAAAAATCTTGAACAAAATGTCGCTTGCATTTTTTTTGGCGCTTAGGGCTCGATATCTATGTATGTGTGTGTGTGTATATTCAAATTTAATTAAAAACTATAAATTGATATAATGTAAATTTCCGGCGAATTCAAATGGGTTTATTTGTTTAGTAAAATGACATTTTCACAACAATGGTAGTAGCACCACTGACTGCTTGCAATTCAACCCCTTTCTCCTTTAGAGAACTGACAAACAACTGTCAATCATACAAAACTAAATAAACAAGAGAATTTCAAGTAAAACAAGGAATTTGCATTGCAATGAAAAGGTGCATACTCAAAAAAAAAACAACAAACAATTATATAAACAAATAATATGCGCAACCTTTGATTTCAGTTATGACTGTTTTTGACTGATGCTACTACCAAACTACCAAGGGATGTATATAATCACAAATCACGCTACTTATTTGCGAGTGCTACGTAAGCAAGAATGTGCATATATCTACTACTTAATCGAAGATCGCTGAATTGAACAGAAAGTGAACATCCACACCAGCTTTGTTGGTAGAAACAAATGCGCATTAACAAGCACACTGTTTTCCAGTTTGAGTGAGGTGAATGAAAAATTCGAAGCCGAAAGACCACGCACGAATTTTCAAAATTAGTTTTGTGGCATGTGGCAAAAACAGATACTACAGCGCATACATACTTTCAGCTAACTGGCCAACTCATCGGAATGAATGACTGACGTACGTACGCGTATGTATGTACGCAGTATCTGGGTTTAATTAAAAACGTCGGCCTTTGGGCATTCAGGTGGTAATGCGTAGGACAGCAGTCCAGCAGTCCATCAGTTAGCCAAGCAGCCGATTCGTTTCGGAAGAGTTGTTGAAAAAGTGTTTATATGTTGAGCGACATGGGCCGTGGAGGATGGAGCTTTATTTTCGTCATCGATATACTTATAAAATTCGTATTTCCGTTGGAAATAATATAATCACATATGCATGCATATATGTATGTAACTATACAAAATCTACATATACTTAATCATCTAACATTCACTTTTGTTTTCCAGAGCACAAATGTATTATTCAAATACGAGTATAAATTATAATCTAATTTCGCGTGATCGCCAACACGTGACCAGAACTAATTCCTTTTTATTGAAATGAATTTAAAGAAAGAAAACAAAAACATATTGCATTGACTATCATTGGATCTCATTAGCGATGTGTGAGTGTCAGTAACAGCTTGCCAGTCAGTTTATTTGTCAGACACCCCTTTGAAAGTCGGCGAAAAGCCAAATTCACTTGCGATTGTACCGTGTTACGCTGATGGGGATGCAACCGCAGTGATAACTATTGCATGCAGTCAATCTCAACCACCACCACCAACACCACCACCACGTCATTTTCAACACAATCATAATTGCTGTGTCGAAAGCTGTTTTGCAAGTGAATATGTATATGTATTACGAAATTGCCACAATATGTTGCAACAAATATAACTGAGCGTTAAATATTAATACGTAACGGTAGGTAAATTTCATACTGAGCTATAAATTTATTACTTTTATTAGAGCAAACCTAAGGAAAGCTCTCAGGCTATTCATATTAAGGAGCACGCATATGTAGGTACATACATGTGTACCAAATTCAGTCTGACTATAATTATGGGGTTTTCGTTTCTACCGAAAAATGTCGCCATTTGATTTCCCCTTTTCTCTTCCATCTTCGATTCTAAAATAAAGGTAAACAGTAAGAAAATTTTGTGTTCACTTCTTAAAATGTCACACTCCTGCCCTTTGAAGCTTTGTCAGGGGAGATGGTTGCCCTGAAAATCATATGGTTTCTTAAAACGACAATGTTATGAAATGCGTGAGCTTGACAAGGACAGGAAGGCAAAACCATGGCCTTTTACAGGGTTGTGTGTAACATCAAACACGTTTTGCACCGTGCACCATTATTTATTAATAAATTCAATTGAAATTCAACAGAAAGATGTTTAATGAAACCCACTTAGAAAAAAAAATTATTTTTGAATTTGTCCTGGGAAATAAAGACTTTGAAAATATTTTCGTACTCTTTGGATTGTAATTTAGACATTTTATACTACTTACTCGGCCGCTGTGGTGTAGTGGTAAGCAGTGCGCGCTTCCACTCCTCAGCACCTGGGTTCAAGCCCTGGTCAAAGCAACATCGCAAAAAAATATAGAAAAAAGGTTCGAGTGAATTTCTGCTATGAAAAACAGCTTCTCATTAAAATACAATCGCCGTTCGGAGTTGGCGTAAGACTGTAGGTCCCTCCGCTTTGTGGGACAACATCAAGGCGCACGCCACAAATCGGAGGAGAAGCTCGGCCAAACACTAACATATGTGTAAGCGCCAGTCTATTATTATTATTATTATACTACTTAGTATTGTATTATATTCATCTGCTGCCTAAGGGTTTCAAAAGATATGTATGTAGCACACTGGACCCTTAGCTGGAAACTCATTTAAAGGTTGCATTTAACTAGCAGATCAAAAAAACTTTTGTATCCCTACTCAAACTCCACAAGATAGAATCTTCTTTTTTCTTCGAGACTTAGCGGATATTTTGTGTCGGAGAGCAGGCCAATTTAGTAACGAAATTTCGGTTGAGACCTTCTACTCTATAGAGAAAATGTTTATTGCTCTTCGTTCTCAGTTTATCCTGTGAGTAATGGTTCCGGTTCCATGACATGAGGACAGTTTGTAATACTTCTCTTAGCTATTCACCCCTCTTGACTATGCAATGGTCCAGTCTTGCCCAATATTCTATGCAATCCCTACTCGGCAAGTTTGGATTATACTATCGGAAAGATCCCGAATGAACAAACATCTGGAAACATAACTACTTATATGTATGTTGATAAGCTCTTAAATATTTTGTGATAACTTATAACAACTTAGCCTTGAGTACAGATGTCCTCTCTCCTTAGAAGTTGAAAGTTTTGGTGACTGGTCCACATACAAGTTCCAGCCCCAGCGCTGTATTCATACAAATGTATGTACTTATATAGAATATGATTTTTAATATGCGGAATTTATTGATTCTGGATTCAGTAAGCTCAAATTTGTTCACCGATGGATTATTTCATAGTTTTATTTTTAATACATTTTAGAAAATTCGTACTCAAGCGTCGAATCGAACATATATGTGTATTCATGCGGCCTTAATCCCTTGATATTTGATATTCTCAGGGTATTCAAGCTCTGTGCCTTCAAGGTTGACTAAATCGAGGATGGTTTTTAAACCTTATTGTGAACACATCTACACATTCTTAGCACATCAGTTAGCCACAATACGAAAGCTTGTGCCCAGAAGGTCCAGTATACTTAGTAGTGCCGCAACGAATAATATTTAAGTAGGTCCCCTAGAGCACACCTCTCTGTGAGCAACATTTCTTCTTCTTGTCTCCTTCGTGACACTGAAATTTACGGAAGTATTGCCTCAATCTCATCTCAACTGAAATGCAAAAAAACGTAACAAACATCGTCACTGAAATGGAGAAAGTAATGACTAATAATTTTTTTTTTCATAAAACAATGTGGGGCGTCGTAATTCGATGAAATCCATCCTATTAATCAAAAACTTCATTTTGAATGTTTTGTTCGCTACGACTTTTTGCATTTCAGCGACGATGTTTGTTACGTCTCTTTTCATTTCAGGTGACGATATGTATTTATCAAAACATACTCCCAGATTCTGACAAATCGTCACACAACTAATTACGCTACACATTTTTATTATATTTTTTTATTTGCTCTCTGCAGCAACACACATAATTTCAGTGCTGAAGCCAATCAACAGAATAAGTGCAGAAGTATTTTATAGACGTGAAGTTCATCAAAGTTCAATTGATATTATCACTGCGAGTACGCTCTACAGCGGGTAGGCCTCAGCATTTTGAAAGCAAAGGGCCGCGTTAATTTATTTAAAAAGACAAATTATAATGTTAGATTGCGTCACAATCAAGCTCCAGCATTTATACGCAAGCCATAACACTCAAGTTTTATATAGTTCTTTATCCAACCACAATTAGATTGACATCAACAACCTGTCAGCTTCTGTGCCCGCCGCAAGCACTTAACAGATCCGCTCCCGAACTATTTAACAACATTTTTTGTACTCTTCTATAGTATACATTTTTTCTGCAACTGATCGATTGAAAGTGAAACTGGCAGCTCAGTTCTTTGACACACGCTGATCGTTAAGTGTCAAACCATTCAACTCGGCAATTCTTTTTCATAGTTAATTTTTCCATTTAAGGAAAAACATTAGGTGATATTATTTTTTTTTGTGATTTAGTGAATCTTTATGTGTGTGTGTGTGTGCGTCATTAGAAAATCCTCTGACGCATTTGCAGTGATTGCAGACTCATTTGGAGAGATCTATGACTGCTAATAAAGTGTGGAACTAAATAATATTTTTACCACAAATTACACAAGTAATAGATCTTTATCCATTGATCGCAGTATGACTGCCTGTGCCACCGCTGCCACCGAGTATGCTCATAAATTTCGATTACAATGCGATTAATTGACAATAAAATTGTGTCATTAGGAGTAAATCTCCAACTAGTATGAATTCAGTAACTTAATTAGAATGACAGTAAACAGGTTAAACATGAATTGCTAATTACAATTGCTCAGAAGGCTTTGAAACTATGTAATTGCTGTCTGACGGCTGACGGCTGACGTTTGACGATTAGATGTCAGTTAGTGGTTATTAGTAGCGGTAAGTATTATGTAGTCTGCTTAGAGGTTAGAGCAAGGCAAATGCTTTCTGGGGGGGGGGTAAGTGGGTTTGCTGCCATTATAAACCAAAAAATCAACAATACAATATGTATGAAATTTGTATGCGTTGATTGTTTATAAATTTTATGTATGTAGCTTATATATATTAAGGTTTCTGCTTAACATTATATATCTACGAGTAAAAGTAAATATGTACTAACATATTTTGAACAAGTCGTGACTGTTCAAAAGTTTTAACTGGAATGCTAAGCTTATTAGTGATGGAAAATCGAGGTGAAGCTTGGAATATCAAAATATAACATCGAAAGTTGGCAACAACCTTACATCCTGTAAATTCATAGACGCCCTGGAGAGAGTATTAAAAGGAACTACTGAGAAATATATATGTACATATATATATTTAGTCATCACGTGATTTTTAATCTTAGCCGAGCTTATCGTCCAGAGGAGCCTATTGTTTTAGCTCGTCCTTGAACTACAAATGGTTATTTGTGAGACTGTTTTTTAAACAGACGAAACTTCGAGTTTTGTCATTGCACTTCCGGAGAAAAACTTCCTCCATCACCTTTAGATGCTGCGCAGGCTAGTGACGGATGACGGTCTGGTATGGGCTTCATAGCGGCACATATTGTTATCTGCTGCTTCCTATCCCCCAACAAAAATTCGCTATTACAACAAATAACTCCCAAATTTGGGGAGCAAGAAAAGCTGAAATTCTTCCTATGTTCTTGGTTCTCCTTGGAAATGCGTAAATATTTGCGGTATAAAAGTTTTGGCTTGTATGTTACCTTTCGTAGTCGTCCAGTAATATTGTGTTCACTTCTTCATCAAGATATAATAATTCTGCCTGATAGGGCTTCAGGGTAGGCCAATGAAGGCTACTGGGACTTATCTTTTCCGATGTTAGTGAATAACGGCTTTTCCGATTGTATTTCATAAAAGCCATCGGCATATCTATTTCAGAGCTTAGCGAATTAATTGTTTGAATTTGTCTATTTTTTAGGCAAAAGCAATTATCCGCAAAGTTAATCCTCGAAAGATGATGCATCTTCTTATTCAATATCCGTGAGAGCGGATGGAAGCGATAACTTCATAACCTCCTCATTGCCCCTTAAATGAGTCTTGCCGAAAACTGTAGAGTATGTTTCTAACGGCTCGATGCTGTTCTCATTCAATACTTACATTAGACTGGTTCAAAAAAATTTACTATTTTAAATTTTATAACTCGTTTTTAAGTCACCGAATAGCGGTAAATAATGAAATTGAAGGCTGTAAAATTTTTCCATAAACTCACTTCTCCAAAAGTTATTCAAGGTTAAGGTTGAACATATCAAAAAAATTTTTTTGGAAATTTTATATTTTTAATTTCTTTTTTTTGAAAACAATATAATTTTGGCAGGTGTCTTTTATAGCTGTCCCGAAAATATTACACAAGGGATTTTGGAAAAAAATGTGTCAATTATTATTCACCAGTCTAATGTACAAGTATTGTTTTATTAATCTAGTATCTTTTACGAACTTAGTGGCTTTGAACGCCGGAGTTGCGGATTCAAATCCCCGTAAACTCAATGAAGAAGTCTGGTAATGACCGAAAAAGTGTAAATTATTGTTTTATTTATTTTTTTTTTTTAATATTTTTATTGAGCTTTGTACCACGATTGTTTATTAGGAAAAATTGAAAAAGCAACAAAGTCTAAGCGGTAGAAGTTATAGCACTATTTCGGAGATCACCACATCTCCTCATCAGACTTCTTTTTCTAGACTTCAGCAGGGATCGAACCTGCGAATTCGATGTTCAAAGTCAGAAGCGTTAACCACTGAGCTATGTACATCCCGTAAACTCTTGTTGCTAATTCATTTTCCTTATTCAACCAACTACTATCAAGTGCAGCTGATTTGCCGCTATTTAAACTCGACAGCGTGGTTGTTGTTGTCAATTCTATACATCCATTTGCTTATTTGCTTTTTTGTATAGTTTCAGGCAGGCTCTTCCTAAACTATGTATTTGTCAATGTTATTGTGGCTTGTTAACATTTTATTTTTAATATTTTTATTGAGCTTTGTACCACGATTGTTTATTAGGAAAAATTGAAAAAGCAACAAAGTCTAAGCGGTAGAAGTTATAGCACTATTTCGGAGATCACCACATCTCCTCATCAGACTTCTTTTTCTAGACTTCAGCAGGGATCGAACCTGCGAATTCGATGTTCAAAGTCAGAAGCGTTAACCACTGAGCTATAAAAATATAAAAAAAAAAAAAAAAAATGTTAACAAGCCACAATAACATTGACAAGTAAATTATTGTTGTTTTTCCACAAAATTTTTTTCATTTGAAACGGCCACCATATCCAATCATGTCCTTAATTAGCTTCTGTTAATTGCGTTGAGCTCGAGGCACCGGAAAACTGCGCTCAAATCGGAATTAATTTAATCAATTTATAAACAATGTCTTTATATTATAAATATTGATATATATATTAATTGACTTATTTATTTTATTGATTTACTGTAAAACGTGAGTTGATCGATTAGTTTAATGTCAGAGGTCTGAAATAATTTGCTCTAATTGTAGTGCCTTTAGTTTTTAATATTCTAAATAATTATTTGCATTCTTTAATTGTTTAGTGCTGGATGTTTTTCCAATAGGTTTTGCTATTTTTTTTTTAGTTAAGTAGAATTAAGCTGCATGATAAGTGTCTTTTTAGAGTGGAAATGAATTGATTGTTTTGTGTCTATTAGACCAAATGGGCCAGTAATTGACTCAAAGAAGTCACGTTCCATTAACAGCGGAGCCAACGTGATGAGGTAAATTCCCTCCATTAAGTTAAATAGGGTAAATAGTTTCTTAAGGCAATTAAAATTGTTTGTTACTTGCTATATTGCCACGCAAATCAGAAGTCAGAAGATCAATAAAAATAGTATTGAATAGGGATTTGCTCATAGCATAAGTATAGCATAGCATCCAAGGGTTAATTTTATTTATTTAAAGGGGGAAAATAACGTGAGTTCTTTAGTACCGGATCGTTTTGGGCAAATGGAATGTTTAATTTGTAGAGTTGCGAACACGTATTTGATATTCAATTGAATGCATAGCATTCCTGATCAATAGCCTGTTTCAATGCTGTACTCTATCCGGTACAAGTGGTATCACACAAACGGTTAACGCCCTTTTGACATTTAGCAGAAAAAAATTCCCCACGTTTTGTGTGATTCAGTTAGAATGCCAATTAAATTATAACCCTTCAAAGTGATTTATGTCAATCTAAAATCATTTAGCACTTGTCTATTAGTAATTAGGTTATTCATTTTTTATAAATTGGATATATGTATATTAGGATGGTCCTTAAAATCGAATGAAAAATTGTTTTCAGTCTTACCCCCTCAATCGGTAAAACCACAGTCACAGATAACACACATAAATTTTGGTCCCGATTGGAGACGGTTAAGGCGTGTCGCACAGGAGACAAAGTTATCTTCGACTATAGTAGCATCGACGTAGGGGTTGAGGCTTAGGAAATCTGTTGTAAAAATTGGCTTCATGCATTTAAGGGCCAACCTAATGTACATACATACGCGTATGTACATTTTATAATTAAGTTGTGCCCGTCAATATTAGCCATGTCACAAATCTTTGGGTAATTATGGAGTAAAACTGTGCGCGGTTTATGAATATAAACAAGTTTATCGATGGTGCTCTGCAATAACGGTACAACACAAAATTTCATATTTATCCGTAGAGCCAATTACAGATTTTAGATTTCGTAATTTAGCAATGTAATTTATCTTGGAACGTAATTATTCTGGATTATTTGCAGTAATTCTGTAGGGAAAATTTTTAAGCTTTCACATGCTGACTAAACATTTAATGAGGGTTTGACTAAAAAGTACGAAATAAGTAAAATTTCTTTAATAGATAAATGAAAATTACACCACTGGTATTACTGAACAACGGCACAAAACGAAAAATGCCGTTATTTCCTTTAACAAAAATACTAAGGGCCGGTTACTCAATGTCTGGTCAACACTAATCTCTGGTTAAACATCGTTATCGACGTCTTCAAGTCTATGCATATAGCACGGAGTCGGTAACGTAGATAACGATATTTTACCGAAGATTAGTGTTAACCAGACATTGAGTAACCGGGCCTTAGTGTCTTACTGAAACTATGTAATAAACAACGGCTCAATACGAAAAATGTCATTATTTTCCATAAAAGCGACACTAACCTATCGAGAGTTTTTGACTTATGCCAATATTGACGATAATTGCGAGACATTTTCCACTGTTCAGTAGTAAGGGTTGCTTATTTCAGTTTCGTGACAAATGGCATAGCTGTCGGATCAAAATTACACGTTCGTCAGAAAATGTGAAAAACTATTTCTTTATCATAGGTTTTTTTTTTTAAGAAATTATGACAAAAATTTTCTCTAGCTTTCGCTGAAATATATATAAAAGCTCTGCGTACATTTTTAGTGTATAGTTTCAAATATTCCAAATTTTGAGTGGTGTCACTTTTGAAGAGCGTGTGCGATATGTCGATTTACCACAGAAAAATATGGGTATCAATAAACCTAATCCGATATATAACTCAAAATGATGAAATTTTGAGTTGTGCCGTTATTGCAGAGGAGGTTTTGCACATACATATATATGTATATGTATGTATACTATACCAGAAAAAAATGTTCGCCGTTCACATTCGAAAGTAAAGTATTTTTGACAGGCATTTTCGAAACATTTTTTTCCGCACGTTGGGGTAATTTTTTACATTTTCCGTAATATCTTCGGCATTTACAGTGAGATCCTCAGTTGCGATATATTGATGCTCGAGGTGAAAATTTTTTTTATTCCAAGATTCATTGACCTGAAGTAGCCCCTTTCTAGTACCTACCTACCAGTTCTGGGTTCTAATCACTCGAAAGTACGACCCTAGTCTTAGTAAATTAAAGCTCACCAAAAGTCATTAAACTGTTGATTGGGAAATATTTCGAAAATTCCAATCGAGAATGAAAAAATACGACCCCTACGATTGGCCAAAAAGCAAAATTTGTTTTCCAAATTGCCTACCGAAAATACTTTGGACTGAGGGCTGTGTGCAAATCCTCCTCTTCCTCCTCCTTTAGTGCAAATATGTGGCTTATTCCAAAAAAAGCCAAAGATCATAGGGAGGCAGATGCCAAAAAATTATTATTTTTGTTGAATTTTCATAATAATTTATCCGCTAAATTGAGCTCAACTACACTAAAAAAAAAACTGCCAAAAGGCCCATTTCGGCGACGATGTAGAGTCAAGGAACGTACGCCATACAACATGCAAATGAAATGTGGCTTATATTATGAGGGTACTTCTTTTTTATTGCCTCAGCATACAATTTTCTTTAAACTGTAGCAGTCTTCGAAAAAGAAACTTCTCCGACGTAAACAATTCTAGATCGGTTCTTGCAGAAAAAAATGCGCACTTCCAAGTGAATCGGTGTGTATGTATTAGAGTCCAGCGCAATTGTATTTGCCGCATTTCATTCAATAAGTACTCCTTGCATTGTACTCTACTCCCAACACATTGTTACTTTTTTTCCGCATACATACACTACTTGGCGTTGAGAGAGTAAATACTTGACGTACTTGCTATTACTCCACCAAAGTACGTACTCTACTTTCCCTCATCGCGTACGAGAGATATTTGCTGCTGCCAAAAGGGAGTAGCAAATCTACTCTCTGTATACTTGTAGTACGGTAAGTACTTGCGTATTAAATTTCAATTCTGGTTGTTAGCCTACTAGTTGATATCGTTTGCAGCGCTGGTCAGTGAAATTGAAAGAGTAAAAATAGAATATGGAA